>NW_012101365.1:9995680-10022992 GCF_000951045.1 Mandrillus leucophaeus | reverse complement strand
AATCCCAGCACTTTGGGAGGCCGAGGCGGGCGGATCACGAGGTCAGGAGATCGAGACCATCCTGGTTAACACGGTGAAACCCCATCTCTACTAAAAATACAAAAAATGAGCCGGGCGCGGTGGCGGGTGCCTGTAGTCCCAGCTACTCAGGAGGCTGAGGCAGGAGAATGGCGTGAACCCGGGAGGCAGAGCTTGCAGTGAGCCAAGATCCCGCCACTGCACTCCAGCCTGGGGGACAGAGCAAGACTCTGTCTCAAAACAAAAACAAAAGCAAAAACACTTCATAAGTCTTAGCAGAAAATTATCATGATTTTAAATGATGATATATTGGATAAAAACTTGTGGCAGAAAGGCCATTTAGGAGGTTACTATAACGGTCCAGACCCATTTATTTTCCCTTCACTTTCTACCTAGTGAATTGTGTTGTCTCACTTGAGGAAATGGCATGCAAAGTGAGTACTTGCTTGATGTCAGAACAGAAGTTCCCATTTTCACCACTATCATGAATAGAGCCCTCCACACGTGGGCATGGAGACTGGATCTCCTGGAGATGGTTTCGGGGAGGATGGAGAAAGGGCATGAAACAGCTTTGAAACACATAATATGAATTCCAATTATCCTTCAATTCTTTTGATTTGTTTTCTTCTAGAGAGAAAAAAATCATTTTGGTCCTCTATATTTTTAGCACCTCTGTAACACTTGCTAATCTTCAGTTTTAAAAAAGAAAGTACACCTCAGGCACAAAGCCTTCCAGGCACTACTGTCTATAGCAAGAATTTAATCACACTATTTTGTTTTCATTTATTTAATTTTGTTATTACCATCTACTTATGGGAAGTGAAATTGCTTTTCCATTTATGGTAGCATTATACATCTTCCTTTTAAAATGCATTTACAAAAGTAAAATTTAAGAAGGAGGGGTGTTGACTTATAGAAAAATGGTTAAATAAAAGTAGAAGTGCTGTGTAGACATGGTGAAATATGAAAGGGAACACCAGTGAATTGAGTCTGGAAAATCATAGTTTCTTTAAAAAAATGTGGAATTTTGAGTGAGACAAAATTGGTTTAATGTCCAAGGTCTACTGAACAATTTACTTAAACTGTTTTGGTCTTAGTTTCTTCATTGACAACAATGAAGAAAGTAATACCTACTTAGAAGGACTACTCTGAGGAATGAGAAGAAGAAACATTTCAAAGGTACTTAGCATGACACACTGTTGATAACAAAGTAAACACATCATACATTTCAGTTCTCCCTTTCTTTTCCTCCTGCTGACTGCTGAGATCAGCCATTGCTTCCTGTTCCTCCAGTCCCCAGTTCACACTGTAACTTGTGGGCAGGCCCTGGTGTCTAACAGCTGCTGAGTGAGCTCTTTCCTTGCCAGTTTCTGCTGCTGACAGCCTGGCATAGGGCCTGCA
Organism: Mandrillus leucophaeus; assembly: GCF_000951045.1. Classification (NCBI taxonomy): domain Eukaryota; kingdom Metazoa; phylum Chordata; class Mammalia; order Primates; family Cercopithecidae; genus Mandrillus; species Mandrillus leucophaeus. Next base: position 10,021,573 of record NW_012101365.1, on the reverse strand, counting down.
GTCCAGCTCCCAGGGATGATTAAATGAATGGCAGCAGGTGGCAGGGACTCCCAGACATGCTTAGCCTGCAGACATCTTTCCTTCTTCTTCTTTATCAAGAAGTAAAATCGTTCTTCCTCTTCTACCCTTCTATGTGCAATGCAGCTAACAACCTGCCCTGTTGTTTGGGCCCCTATGGAGAAATTTAGGAGCTCAAATACGTGCAGTCAAAACAGAAAGAACCAGCTAATTTCTGGCTTCCTAAGAATTCTTCACCAGCTGTAACATAAAATACTATTGCATCTCTTACAAGCTTGGAGAAGGCATTTAGTTTCCTTGTCTGAGCCACAATTTTTCTTTCTGGAAAATGGAGGCGTTAAGATCCTCTTTTTGGGATTATTGAGAGAATGTAAAAGGATTCCAGTACAGTGCCTGGCTCCTGAATATGAAAGTTGCTCTATGGATATTCATCCTTTCTGAGCATTGCTACATTTATGAACAGAATCACAGTTTCAGAGCTCGAATTCAGAAGAATTTGCAGATTATTAAATCTTTTCTCCTATCAGAAGCAAGAATTTTCTGCATTCTTCAGCTTAAAATTTTTTACTCTCCAGCTCTCTGCTTTGAAGCCATTTTAGTGTCATTGTTTGGCAAATTGCATTTTTTATACAGTTGATTCTAATACTGAGTCTAAATTTGCCTTCATTTCTCTGTTATTCTTTCTAGAGTAAGACTGGATTAATCTAAGGTGTCATCATTTGTTCAGTGTTATTCACCTGCTTCCAAGTGACTTCTGCTCTATTATTTCTCCAACCTCTCTGATTCCCGTTGAGAATTTTCCTGCTGTCTTTGGATTCTCAGCACCAGATGGTTTTTCTTTAACCTATGGTTGGTCCCAGGAGCCTCATTATGGTCATTCTGAAAGAGTGCAGAAAGAACCCCTAAGACCTTCAGACAAATATCTTGTGTTATTCTGGAATTTCTAGGCCGCGTAGAAGGGTGGTTAATAAGCTAGCAATCTAAATGGGAGGAGAAGTTCAGAACTCATAGAAAGAAGTCAGAAAGATTGAAGGAGGAGAGTGGCCTTGTGGCAGGCTGGGGAACAAACACTGAAGAGAAGAATAAATTCAGAATAGTATGCCCAGTACATAGACCAAAATCATACCAGGTAGAACTGGAAGAGGTTTTGAATTCACTAGTGATTTCATTTTAATATTATTGGTGAGAAAGTTGAGAGCTGCCATGGAGAAATGATATGTACAGTCATTCCATACCTGAGTTAGATTCTAATTCTCTGACGCCTGGCCCAGTGTTCTTTCTCCCATACTTCATTGTTCTTTGCCTGCTCACTGCTACTCTTCCTCTTGATGGTTTTCCCCCAGCCTCCAAGCCTCATTAGATCACAGTCAGTGGACCCATTTTTAGTTCTACAGAATCTGCACAGGAATTAGACATCCAACAAGGCTCTTAAAGTCTTTAATCCTTAGAATCAATGGGTATAAAAATCTAGGATCTGGGAAGGAGAATTCAGATAGCCTAGTACAAATCTTTAGTCACAGAAGGAAAAAAAAAGAGATGAAAAGAAAGCCCCGGATTTGCTTTCCACAGGTTACACATCTTGTTACTGGCATAACAATATCTGATTTTACTGAATGGTTATTATGTACCAGATGTAGTGTGCCGTGATTTTTACAATTATTTTCTTATTTATCACTCTCAAAACTCAATGAGATATGTACAATGTTGCCTGCATTTTTTAACAAGGAAACAAAGGCATGGAGCACTGACTTATCTTACAAGACGTTGTACAGTAAGTCAATGGGTGGCAGAGCTAAGATTTAACCCACTTGTGTTTTAACCATTACCCCAAACTACTCAGTATTTTTGCTACTCAAGCTCCCTCCAAAACAGTAGAGCACTTTCCTATCAGTACCTAAGACACACCCATCCTTGTTATTTTAAAGTCACCTAGAGAACAAAAGAACTTTACAAAGTCACACATTTGAAAGAAAATGTCCAACGTTTCACACCACTAGAGGAATATCAAGGAATTACAACCTTGGACTAGAGATGCTAAATTTGAAAAGAGCATTTTTGGCTCATTTCTAAAGAATTTGAATTTACCTGGGAGCCAAATGATTAAGCCTTAAGCAAAATAAGCCAGGATCCAAGCCTGCTCTTATCTCCAAACTGGAAGTGAGGGATTTCGATTTTGTTCAACTCTGCTATGCTAATGTATCCATAGTGAAGCAAGTGCTGTTGGAGGAAAGTTGGCTTAATTGGTTTAGTGCAGAAAGTACAGGCTTTATTGTCATCCATTTGTTCAACAAACTTTATTTACTGAGCATCTACTACATGTTAATATGTGATTTGCAGTCCCTGCTCCCTTACAGTGAATCACAGCATGATATAGTAAATACTACATAGAGGAGTTTTGTCATTTGGCATATACAGATCACCACTGGTATACAAGGCACTGAGGTAGGTGGCAGGAACACAGAGACAAATAAGTAAAAACTGGCCTTGTATCAAATTTGCTCACAGTAGCAGGGCAGGTGAAAATGTAAAATTCAATGTGGTATTATCAATGCTTTTACAGAGGTCAGTACCTAATGTTGACAGCAGCAAAAAACAGTACCTAATTCTCCCTGGGTAAGAGATCAGACTGGAGTGAGAAAAAACAAAAAACAAAAAACAAAAAACACAGGAGGGAAACACTTCTAGTTTCCATGTACTTACATGAGAGTTTATGTTCAAAAATCTCTCCAGTTATTTTTTTTATGCCTGTGGTAAAATTAAAACACACTCTTTATATAGAAATAGTAGAATAGAAAATACAGAGAAATGGAACTTAAAAAACCGTATTACCATTGTTAACATTTGGCTTCATTTGTCTGATCTTTTATATAGTTAGGCTTTTTGCAGTTTTTTTTAATTTTCATACAAAAATCAATAAACTCAACTAACATTTGTTGATTACCTTCCATGTGCAAGACATTGAAGGTACAGAGATAACTATGACCTGCCATCATGATTCATATGATCCGGTCATAAAGACACCCACTTCAACAGTTGAGTCTTAGACACTGATGAGTGCAACAGGAAATACTGACAGAGACAGCTCAGGAAACGCGTAACAAATTCTTCTCTGCTCTACTGTACGTACTAATTTAAATCCTATTATCCTTTTAAAAATATTATAACACAGTCATTTTCCATTTAATGAGAACTGTTTTGTAAGATCCTCATACTGTTATGTCAAATAAACTATTCTTTATTTAAACAGAACTTCAGCTGTTCTGTGATATTCGCAATTATAAATAACTCAAATGAACATCTTTGAGTATTACACATTTTTTTCCTCTTTCCTTTGGCCTTAAAATACAATTAGTGGCTCAATTTTCTTTCCCAAAAGCCACTTCCTGCATTTTATATACCAGTAAGCTGGTGTTCAAAGGCATTAAGTTGTTTGACCATGTTAAAATAATCAATAACCAGTTGATCCAAGCCTGGAATGCAGAGTATTCAGTTTTCAGGGTGATGTCTAAAGACTAAGATGAAAATATTCCTCTAGGTCAGGGTTTTTCAAACTTAGTACTATTCATATTTGGGCTAGATAATTCTTTCTTGTGGGAGAGTGCCTTGTGTTTTTAGGATGTTTAGCAGCATCCTTTGCCAATAGCATCCCACATACGCACCGGTTATGACAACAAAAACTATTCCCAGATATTGCCAAACACCCCCTGGGGGATAGCCAATTCCCCCCCGCCCTTCCATTGAGAGCCACTGCTCTAGGGGATCCCTGCTGCATAGATTTTGAAAGCTGTGGTGATGACCCTCATTGAGAGCAATGCCATTAAGAAGTCATCCTTTTCTCTATCGAATAGATTTTGATTCACGACCATATTTAGACAAGTGGAGAAAGTGTAACTTACCTGTGAAACCTCAGCAAATTCAGGATAAAATATCTATAAATGCCTTGAAGCTAAGCTACCCTAAAGAACAAGAGGAAATACATTATTCTGGAAGGCTTTTAGGATTCAAGCTGGTGTCCAAGAGAATATATGATCCACACAGACAATAAAAGGAAGGAAAAGAACATGGAAACAGACGTCAAATCCATGGCTGTTATGGTCTTCCAAGCTGCAGATCTTCTAGGATTTCTCTCAAATGACAAACCATATGGAGAGCTCATCTACCTTGCAAAAGTGTTTATGAGTCCTTGGGTAGTGATGCGAGGCCTTGGGAAGACTCTGGCAGTCAGTAGGGAAGACTGTAAAGCTGGAGGAATCGCCTTCAGCTCATGCACAGGTGTCTGACTTCTTAGAACACAGAATTAAGATAATCAAAATCTTATAATGGGTCCCCACACGTGGCTACTGACTGCATCTCTTGCCCTTCTGATTTCAAGGGATCAGGAAGGAAGAGTGCTAGTGAGTCTCCATAAACCCATTCGGCATAAAGTAAGCAGGATTTGGCACAAGTAAGCTTCGTTTGAACTGCTCTCATATGGATATAAAAAATAGTCAGAACTGGGTAGAAACTGGCATGGAGGTTTACCTTGAGATAAACTGCCATTCCACATAAGGGATAAAATGTTTTGTCAAAAGAAGACTGGGACACTCTTCTTTCTCATTCATCTCCACCTCATGTGTCTTCAATCTGATGACCAAATTCTTGACCAATAGTAAATAGACTCCTAACTGTGGCAGAGGGGAAAGAGGCTCTAGAAATTACTAGTTGAGTGTTCTTGGGTAGGTTTCATCACTTCTCTGAACTCTAGCTTATTAAATTAAACAACTACTTCCTCAGGTTGTTTCAGGATTCAGGGAGATGATAGATAACTTATCTAGCACAGTATCTGTTATATGCTAAGCACTCAATAAATGTTAGCTGTTTTTCCCTTTATCACTTTTAAACAGTTGGACTGTGCACTACTGAGCATTCTTCTTATGTTGAAGGCCTTTTGGCATTTTGCTAAATAAACTGTTTAATTAAAATCCAGCGCAGAGTGGGATAATAGCCTCCATGAGGGAAGGGATCATGTCTGTCTTTTTCTCTAATATATTACCTTGGTGCTTGCTATGTATTAGATGCCTGAGAAATCTTTGCAGAAATAATTGAATATATGAGTATATGAATGAATCATTTGATCATACAATAAAGTCCTGGTATCGGGAAATGGAAAGATAACATTTATTCAGTGCTTATCCTGTGCTAATCATCTTGATATACACTCTCCAGTCACTGATCTATTCAATTTTCTCAATTTTTATTCCATTTTTGGAAGATGAAGCTACAGCTTAATTAACTTGACTAAGGTCATTTGGCCACTAGGGGGTTTAGCTAACCTAGAAAACCAAGTTTGTCTACTTTTCTAAGCCTGCTTTGGGAAGTCATGGGACTGGGAGCTACCCAAAGCAGAGACCAATTCTTAACCATCTTTAATTCCTGTATCAGTTAAATTACATATCCCGAAAATATATGATGAAGTCCTAACCCCTAGGACCTCAGAATGGGGCCTTATTTGTAAATAGGATCATTGCAGATCTCATAGTTAAGATGAGATAATCCACTATGACTGGTATCATTAAGAGAAAAAGAGAGACACGCAGGAAGAATATGGGATGAAGGAGGCAGAGACTGAAGTAATGTATCTACAAGCCAAGGAATGCCAAGGATGATCAGCAAACAACACAAGCTGGAAGATGTAAGGCAGGGTTCTCCCCTGTGGGTTTCAGAGGGATCACAGCCCTACAGACACCATGATTTCAAACTTCTAGCCTCTAGAACAGTGAGACAATAAATTTCTGTTGTTTTAAGCCACCTGGTTTGTGGTACTCTGTTATGGCAGTCGCAGGAAGCTAATACATACCTCTGTACAAACAATTGACTGTCATATTAGAGGAGCTCAATGCATATGTATTTACTCAACTTCAACTCAACTGCCCTGGGAAGAATGCTCTTCTCTATTGCTGGAGATGTGCAAGCACAAGTGGAAAGACCATTATGTGGTTATGTTATTAGGGGATTTGAATCATTTCTAAGGATCCCACCTAAACAAGCTCCTATGAACTTGAGATCTGAAAACTTGAAGGATAATTATTCTGGGGCGATATTACTACATTTGGAGAGGTAACTCCGCCTAGTGTTTCTAGCAAAGTTAGATTTGTATAAGTGTATCCAATCTTGTGATCTATAGCCATCAAAAAGAAAAAGGTTTTTTTTAATGCTGTTCAGGTCTTTCTCAATGATTTATTCATCTTCAGACAGTGTTTGTACTCCGTGTGCATTATGGCTTTAACTGCTCTGTCTGTATCTTGCAATTTTTTAGGACTGGAAAGTGAAATGTATGTTTCACATATAAAATACCCTCTTGAACTAAGAAAGGAATGATTGAGACTCTCCAAGCCTTCAACAGAGCCCCAAGTTCCTCACATCCTCTTGGAACTTAAGAAGTATTAAATGACTGTGAATGTGGAAACCACCAAACTGCAAATGAAGCAAATGGTATAAATTTAAAATTCCTGCTCTTGTGTATGTTCCTTGCTGGAAATAGAGAGCTCTTTCTTTTTATTGTTAAGGGAGTGTCAGTTTTTTTTTTTTATTCCCACTATTGAATATTGACTTATCATTTATACAAAACTGTAAATGGGAGCCTGATACCTGAGACCAATCGTAAATTATGAAAATGTGCTCATCTTCTCTGTAGAGATTCATCGTCTTATGGGGAGAATTTCAGAGAGCTAAATATAATTACTTTGCATAGGTTTGCAAGAAAGTTTGTTGTTTCTGGCTACCAGATGAGGAAGGCAGAGTAAAAAAGGACTAACATTCACTAAGAACCGACTAGGGACCAAGTTCTCTGCATGTTACTAAATTTAATGATACTAACGCACTGAAGCATAATTACCCTCTGTTTTGATAGAAGACAAAAGAGAGGCCCAGAGTGGTGCCCAGACTTTCCCAGGGCTAGTGAAGGAGCAGAGCCAGGGTTCAAACCTGTCTGTCTGTCTGCCTCTAAAGTTTAATCTCTTTTCATTTACTGCATTGCTTTTCTGAAATGGAATAGGAATTTCTCAGATAGGGGTGAATGGAGTAATATTTATTAACGTCAGCCTAAACCTTGTGCTCTTCCAAGGTATCTGATAGATTCGCTCCAAGGAGCCATTAAGAAAAGCCACTGGTCCAAGGGCTGTAAATCAACACTTTCCTCATACACAGCTATAAGCAGCTCTTTAAAACCTGGGTAATATCGTCCTTAAAATAAGTATCAGTTTCCTGGGCATTTATGCTCTATCACTCTTGGTTTTTCCATCCTTGACTCCATTAAAAGAATTCTTCTTAATTCCTTTTCTCTTTTTATGGCTTTGCAAGGGGCTAATTTGCAGGCAAAATTGCTAATTTTACAGCTGCTTTCTGCTTTGTCAGCATGAGACTGACTGAGGAGTTATTAATAGAAGAATAGGATTCCCTTTTCATCCTTTTGCTCTTGACTGTTGCAGGAGGTGGGACAAAAATCCATTATTTAATAACATTTGTTCTTCTTGAAAGGTCATCATTCCAGCCTTTTAGTTTCCACTAAACTACAGCAGTATCAGCAGCAATAGCAGCCACTTTCTCTTCCTGAAAGTCTTCTGGAATTCCTCCAGGCTGCATGACTGGTATAAGATTGTCTTTGAGATGCATCTTGGAAATGAGGTCCATGTGGGAAAATTCTTTCAGTTATTTCTATGCATTTTCCAAATAGTAATGTCTAGCCATAAGTATTTGTAGTTGCCCCCAGTCATCTGCATGTAGATTTCTGGAGCATAGGGTAAATGTGGTCTATATCAGTTAGGAATTGCATTCTGCGGCTAGTAGCAGAGAATAGAAATAGCAGTGGCCTAAACAAGAGAGAAATCTATTTTTTACATAAAAAAATATTAAAATAGGCATTCATGATGGGTATGTGACCTCACATTGTCATCATGGACCCAGCTTCCTTCTGCCTTTCCATTTCATTGTCACGGTCACGTGGTTTCCATTCTCATGGATGGCCCAGTCTAAGACACAAGTGATTCTAAGCAGGAATCAGAACATGAGGGCGAAGGGCAAAAGGGATAGATGTGCTATCTGTCCTTCTCTTATGGGCTTGACTAGAGGACTTCCCAACAGTCTCTGTTTACGTCTTCAAGCTGCTAGGGAGGCTAGGAAACATCATCTTTTTATCTGGACCCATTGCTGCCTCCAGTAAAATTAGAGTTTTCTTACTAGGAGAAAGGGTAGGACAATATTAGAGTGGCAAATGGCATATCTGCCACATGGAACAAAGAGAATAACTACATATATTAAGCCAATACATCCTCTATTAAGCACCTGTTTTGTGCCTAGAAATGAAAGAATAGAAAGTTTTGATTAATCCCTTTAAGGAACAAAAGTTTATTGCTCATGCTGTCTTCTTAGCCTGGAATGCATTCTTCTTCCTTGCTCACCTGGAAAACTTCAATTAATCATTTAAGGTTGCTCTCAAATATTATCTGCTTTCTGAAGCTTCTCTGAGTTTCCACCCTTTAATCCCAGAAGGAATTAATCAATGGCTCAGCTCTGTCCCTGGAATACTTTCTCCTCACCTCTATTATGCCCCTTATATCCTCAGGGGCAGTACAGCTGCAGTGAAGATAACACGGGAGATAGATAACACTGGCTTCAACTCGCATCTGTCACTTTGGACTAGATGCTTTTGCCCTTTGAGCTGCAGTTTCCTGTCTCTAGAATATAGAAGATTAATTCCCATATCAGGGGCATTTGTGAAGATTAAATGAGATGATATGTGACAAGCATGGCTGTAGGAAATTCTTAAACTATGTTAGTTTATCTTATGCTCTATCATATGCCTGTTATGATTTACAGAAAATTTTTTTAACTTTCAGTCTTATTTAAACCACTAGTATTTTGTAGGGTTTTGTTGTTATTTGTCACAGTCAGCTGAAAGTTAACATATTAATAAAGTCTCTGGAGTTATATTACTCATATAACGTTTCCTTAAAAACCTACTTGAAGATATACTTAATCCAAAATAGAGAGACAGCAAAATTCAATTATCAAAAACAGGAAAATTTGATATGAAGAGGGACGGCAATGAATACTAATCTATGCAATTTAGGATTGCATAGATTAGTTACAAAACAGTTACAAAACAGTCTTTTGAAAAAAATTAACATAAATAATGTGAAAATAACAATAAATTAACTATAATAAATAGGTACAAAATTTCCAGGTTACATAAACAAACAAACAAACAAAACAGAGTAAAAGAGTAGAAATGGATGAAAATGAACCCACATGATTGCCCTTCTTTTTTACAGAAGAGACCTAGTGGATAGCATTCTGTTGCTGAAGATCCTATACTATGAAATGTAAATGTGGGAATATTACTTACAATTATAAATAGAACTATGAATTGAGCTAAAACCAAAGTATACACTTTTCAAATTAGTAGGTGAGAAGATCAAAGGCAAAATAACGTAGTATAGCTAAATTGTTTTAAAGGGAAGATGAAAGCAAGGACACATTTTTGAAACAACAGAAAATGAAAAAAACAGATGTAAGACCACAATCATTTTGTGAAAATAATAATTAATAATTAAAACAGAATAAATGATTAAATACTATTTTAGATGCTTATACGAAATCAAAATAAAAACTGATATGCCTAAAAACATTTCAGAAAACATTGATATAAAGGAAGGATGGGAGAAAATGAGACTAATGACAAAACACAGACTACATTATTATTATTATTATTATTACCAAACATGAAATTAAGGTAAAATGAATTAGATGTCCTAAACAAGGAGATTTACTGAAAATACAATATATAATAGACTATATCTCTTAATAACTTTTTAAACATTGAAATAAATAGCATCAAAGTATATGAAGCAGAACTCAGTGAAAAATGCAGGTTAGATAGTTTAAAAATTGTGGGAACAGAGACCTTAACCAATACAATAAGGAATTTGACATAATGGAAGTAAAGCTACAGAAATACATAGATACCTGAATAAAAATAGAGCTAAATCAAACATTACCATCTGTAAATATAAAATATACAGTCTTTTTAAGGGCTCATAGGATATGTTTAATAATGAACGTGTATTAAAAATTTTTAAACCTCTATGAAACTTGAGAAATAAAACTATTACATACTACATTTTCATACAAAAATGCAATAATGGTAAAAACTAATAATAAAGCAAACTTAAAAATTTTAAATCAGAAATACAGACATGGTCTTAATTTATATGCCACAGAAGAGAATATCTAGAAAATACATAGACATATCTGAAAAACTACAAAATGAAATATCATTGTGGAAATCTACTTAACTTTGCCAAGATGTACCAAGAAGAAAAGTCACTGAATTTTAGTTAATTAAAATATATTAATTATATACTTAAGTAAGATAAACTAAGTCAAATGACATAATTGCTTAATAAAGCCAACAAGAGTTCCCTTGAAAAAATAAATAAAACAAATCAGCCATTAGTTTGCCTAAGACAAATAAACCCATGAAATCAAGAATTAAATGAAGAAAAATATACCAGACCTAAAGGGGAAATTATTTCAAATAATATTTGTAAAACTCTATTGTAATAATTTTTGAAATTCTGAATAAAATTGATCATTATCTAGGAAAACATATAGATTTAAAAGGAGATTTAAGAAACAAAATTGGTGATTTTGTTCTGTGACTATGGTATACTAGAAATCCTGTGAATCCTCTCACTGTAAAACATATAGAAATAATAAATAAAATAAGAAAAGGGTATACGTGAAAGCAGAACTGAGCTTACAAGACTGTAATTAAAATCTTTAATAATAAGATAAAAAGCATAGGCCTAAATTTGAACAGGTAAGCAAACACTAAAAAAAGGCAGCTGCCCTTTGTATAAGTACAGACACTAATATTTATTATAACCTACAGTCTGCCCAGCGTGAGATTAGGCCAGTGCAATGTGAGAAATTTAAATACAGACCCCAAAAAGAGCTGAGATCTCCAAATCATTGCATCGCTGTATCATTAATAAATATACACAGAAATAAATATGTGAAGAAAAAATTATGAGATCATAGCAAACCAAAACTCCCACTTCAACAACCAAAAGAAGCCATGAATATTTATAAAATTATATTGCTAAAGTCTATATAAATGCGTTGGAAGCAACAAAGAGTAAAGAAATTGGAATTCTAGGGACACAAGTACCTTTCTAAAATGAGGTGATATCACTGACATTTTCTCTCCTTGGAGTGTGGCTCATGCAAAGGGTTTCTCACCAAAAGTGAGGTTTTTGGTGGTCACACACGGAAGGCATGACAGATTGAAATATGAAGAGCCATAATATTCTACAGCTTTTTGCCCACAACGTATTTGTTGCACATGGGAGGCTGGGGTTGATAAATTCCCAGGGTAGAGTAAATTCTCCCATACCTTTCCGTCTTTGGAGACAAAATCTTACTATAAGACGGAGGCGTGAATAAAACCCACAGCTGGTCTTCCCTCAAGATAATTGTCAGATTTTGAGGCTTCAAGGGTGGAAGGCTAAAAATGGAAAATTAGAACCTCCAAAGAGCAGAGCTAAATCTCCAGCAATCTTTCAAGAATGAGCAGACAGATACCCATTGACTGCTCAGTCAAAATCCAGGAGGGCAGCACCTGCGGAAATGAAATAAATGAAGGTCATTTCACTAAGTTGCAACAGCCTGAATCCAGTTCAATGTATGTTTAGATTAAGGTGATTAGCCATTATCCTATTTAGAAAACTGAAGCATAGACAGAAAAAAAGTAAGGAAAAAATAGACAAGGTATAAAGGACATATGGGATACATCAAGATAGGAAATATAAACACGTGTCTTATTTGTGTCTTTAGTGTACCAAAAGAGGAGCAGAAAGCAAAAGTTACAAATGAAATATTTGAAGATCTACTAGAAGAGAGTTTTCAAAATGCATCACAGAAAATCCCCCAACCAATTCAAGACTCTCCGTAAACTCCAAGCAGGTTAAAAATATCTAATCGAATTTTTGAAAACCAAAGACATGATATATAGCTATAGATAGATAAATATAGATATAGGCATAGAGTATATATGCATATGTATACAAATATATTTACACACACATGCACACATATACGCACGTGTGTGTGCATCAGAAGAGGTAAAGAGACAAAGAGAATGCTAAAAGCAGCCAGGAAAAAAAGACACATTGGCTAGCAAGGAGTAATAATAAAACTGGCAGTAGCTTCTTTAATAGAACTTATGGAAGCCAGAATAAAATGGGTGATGTTTTTAAAGTGCTTAAAGAAAAATTTGTCGACCTTTAATTTGTACCTAGCAAACGTATTTTCCAAAAAGGAAGTCCATATAGCAATATTTTAGACCAAAAAAACGCCAGAGGTATTAATCAGCAACAGACTGAAAATTAAAGAAATCTTAAAGAAAATTCTCTCTGAAAGAAAATGAACCCATATGGAAGAACAAAACTGTAAGAGAAAAATGGAGAACTAGAAGGGGTAAGCCTGTAGTTAAAAATAAAGCATATGGACTCATTGAAACGATAATATGTTTAGAAATTTATGACATATATAGAAGTAAATTACATGAGAATAATAGTAAAATGGGTGGAAAGGAGGTAAATGAGGTTACACTGTTTTAAGATCTATGTATTGTCTTTACAGTGGTAAAAGTTCTTATTTAAGATTATTGTAATAACTTAAGAATTAATGCTGTAGTCTCTAGGGTAACCACCTAAAAAATAAATATACTTAAATAAAAATGAGTACAAGAGGAAATATTGAATAATTCAAAAGTGAGTGTTCCAAAAAAAGGAGGAAAAATAAAGTAACATGGAACAGATGGTCCAAAATGAAAACAAATAGCAAGCTAGTAAAGTCAAATCCAATTACATTACCATTATTTTAAATGTAAATGGACAAAACATTCCAGTTAGAACGCAGATATTGTCAGATTGAACTAAAAAAAAAGTTGCCCAACTATATGCTGTCTCCAAAAGACACTGTTCAAATAAAATATAAAAAAAGGAAACTAAAAGAATGGAAAAACATATATAAACAATAACAAACAAGAAACTGGTGTACTTACATCAGAGAAAACAAGCTATCAGCCCATAATGATTCCTAGAGCTAAAAAGACTCTTATAATGATAAAGGGGTCAGTAAACTGAAAGATATAACCATCCTAAATTTATAAACATGTAATAATATAGATTCAAAATACATAAAGCAAAATGTGACAAAATATAACACAGAAACAGACAAATCCTCAATTCTCCCACTTCAACAACCAAAAGAAGCCATGAATATTTATAAAATTATATTGCTAAAGTCTATATAAATGCGTTGGAAGCAACAAAGAGTAAAGAAATTGGAATTCTAGGGACACAAGTACCTTTCTAAAATGAGGTGATATCACTGACATTTTCTCTCCTTGGAGTGTGGCTCATGCAAAGGGTTTCTCACCAAAAGTGAGGTTTTTGGTGGTCACACACGGAAGGCATGACAGATTGAAATATGAAGAGCCATAATATTCTACAGCTTTTTGCCCACAACGTATTTGTTGCACATGGGAGGCTGGGGTTGATAAATTCCCAGGGTAGAGTAAATTCTCCCATACCTTTCCGTCTTTGGAGACAAAATCTTACTATAAGACGGAGGCATGAATAAAACCCACAGCTGGTCTTCCCTCAAGATAATTGTCAGATTTTGAGGCTTCAAGGGTGGAAGGCTAAAAATGGAAAATTAGAACCTCCAAAGAGCAGAGCTAAATCTCCAGCAATCTTTCAAGAATGAGCAGACAGATACCCATTGACTGCTCAGTCAAAATCCAGGAGGGCAGCACCTGCGGAAATGAAATAAATGAAGGTCATTTCACTAAGTTGCAACAGCCTGAATCCAGTTCAATGTATGTTTAGATTAAGGTGATTAGCCATTATCCTATTTAGAAAACTGAAGCATAGACAGAAAAAAAGTAAGGAAAAAATAGACAAGGTATAAAGGACATATGGGATACATCAAGATAGGAAATATAAACACGTGTCTTATTTGTGTCTTTAGTGTACCAAAAGAGGAGCAGAAAGCAAAAGTTACAAATGAAATATTTGAAGATCTACTAGAAGAGAGTTTTCAAAATGCATCACAGAAAATCCCCCAACCAATTCAAGACTCTCCGTAAACTCCAAGCAGGTTAAAAATATCTAATCGAATTTTTGAAAACCAAAGACATGATATATAGCTATAGATAGATAAATATAGATATAGGCATAGAGTATATATGCATATGTATACAAATATATTTACACACACATGCACACATATACGCACGTGTGTGTGCATCAGAAGAGGTAAAGAGACAAAGAGAATGCTAAAAGCAGCCAGGAAAAAAAGACACATTGGCTAGCAAGGAGTAATAATAAAACTGGCAGTAGCTTCTTTAATAGAACTTATGGAAGCCAGAATAAAATGGGTGATGTTTTTAAAGTGCTTAAAGAAAAATTTGTCGACCTTTAATTTGTACCTAGCAAACGTATTTTCCAAAAAGGAAGTCCATATAGCAATATTTTAGACCAAAAAAACGCCAGAGGTATTAATCAGCAACAGACTGAAAATTAAAGAAATCTTAAAGAAAATTCTCTCTGAAAGAAAATGAACCCATATGGAAGAACAAAACTGTAAGAGAAAAATGGAGAACTAGAAGGGGTAAGCCTGTAGTTAAAAATAAAGCATATGGACTCATTGAAACGATAATATGTTTAGAAATTTATGACATATATAGAAGTAAATTACATGAGAATAATAGTAAAATGGGTGGAAAGGAGGTAAATGAGGTTACACTGTTTTAAGATCTATGTATTGTCTTTACAGTGGTAAAAGTTCTTATTTAAGATTATTGTAATAACTTAAGAATTAATGCTGTAGTCTCTAGGGTAACCACCTAAAAAATAAATATACTTAAATAAAAATGAGTACAAGAGGAAATATTGAATAATTCAAAAGTGAGTGTTCCAAAAAAAGGAGGAAAAATAAAGTAACATGGAACAGATGGTCCAAAATGAAAACAAATAGCAAGCTAGTAAAGTCAAATCCAATTACATTACCATTATTTTAAATGTAAATGGACAAAACATTCCAGTTAGAACGCAGATATTGTCAGATTGAACTAAAAAAAAAGTTGCCCAACTATATGCTGTCTCCAAAAGACACTGTTCAAATAAAATATAAAAAAAGGAAACTAAAAGAATGGAAAAACATATATAAACAATAACAAACAAGAAACTGGTGTACTTACATCAGAGAAAACAAGCTATCAGCCCATAATGATTCCTAGAGCTAAAAAGACTCTTATAATGATAAAGGGGTCAGTAAACTGAAAGATATAACCATCCTAAATTTATAAACATGTAATAATATAGATTGAAAATACATAAAGCAAAATGTGACAAAATATCACACAGAAATAGACAAATCCTCAATTGTAGCTGAAGAGTTTAACATACCTCTCAGTGAGTATAGAAAAAGATACAAAAAAACAGTAAGACTATAGAAAATATAAATAACACAATTAAAGTAATTAATATCTATAGTACACTACATCGGTTTTAGTCTGTTTTCACACTGCTATAACGAGACTGGGTAATTTCTGAAGAAAAGAGTTTTAATTGACTCACAGTTCTGCATGCTGTAAAGGAAGCATGGCTGGGAGGCCTTAGTAAACTTATATTCATGGTGGAAGGTCAAAGGGAAGCAAGCACGTCTTACCATGGTGGAGCAGGAGAGAAAGAGTGAAGGGGGAAGTGCTATAGGCTTTTAAACAACCAGATTCCATGAGAACTCACTCACTATCATGAGAACAGCATGGTGGAAATCCACCCTCATGATCCAATCACTTCCCACCAGGTCCCTCCCCCAACCTTGGGAATCACAATTTGACATGAGATTTGGGTGGGGACACAGAGTCAAACCATATCAACATCCAACAACTGCAGATGATACAATTTTCTCTAGTGCACATGGAATTTTTTTTTTAATTGACCATAGGCTGATACTGAGCTATAAGAAAATCCAAAACAAAACAAAACCAAAAAAAAAAAAAAAAAAAAAAAAAGCACCTGTTTTAACAAAACACTTACTTGAGTATCTTGAAACACTCACTCTGGGAGAAGCCTGCTGCCATGTAAGAAAGTCCAACTACCCTGAGACCGTTATGTAATGCAGCAGGCTAAGCTAGCCAGTTGGAAAGGCAATGTGGAGAGAGAAAAATGCCCATCCTCCCCCAACTTCAGATACTTTAAGTGTTTGAAGAAGGCTTCAGATAACTCTAGTTTCAATGACTATTTAACTAAAATTCCTTAAGACACCCCAAATAAGAAATGACCAGCTGAACCCAGTCAATGCTCCAGAGCCATATGAGATCATAAATTGGGATCTCAAACCTCTGGGTTTTGTGCTGCTTTGGTATGCAGTATTAAATAAATGAATGAGTAGTGCTATGAGTATCTCTCTACCCCTGTTATCCCCAAGGAGGAAGTGGGGTATTGTCCCCTCACTTCCGGTAAAGAGAAAGGGTTTCCTTCAATGTATATGCTCTTAGAACTTGGCATATGTCTCTTAAAATTAGGAAGACTTAGTAGACCTACATCCAGCTCTTCCTTAAAAATCTAGAGAATGTACCATTGCTGCTGCATCGGGATTAGCCTGTATTCCCAGAATTGTTCAGGCAAAATATACGTAAATATTTCCCATGGAATGTGAGAGAAAGTCCATGTACAGATAGTGTTAGGTTCTGTATAATAGGACTTCCTATTGCACAGAGGAGCAAAGGGTCTGCAACACTCAGAAGCCACAATAGACACCCTGATCCCTAGGGACTGAGGCCTGATCAAGAAATCCCCAGCAACTGGGGAACAGGGACTCTCAGCACAACCCATGGTTTTCCCACTGCAAGTAGACACGCTCAACGCTGGGACAAGGAGGGAGACTTAAGTTTAATCTTAAATCTGCAGTGCTTTTGATCAGAAGGGTCACAGTTCATCCAAAGTTTCTTGAGAACAGAAGAATATACCTCAATGAATAAAGTTTTAAAAAATAAAGATGCTCCCTGATTCCATTCGATAAGTCCTTTTTAAAAAAAAAAGTGTGACAGTTACACAGACATTAAATATTTCAAATAATCTTTACAAAAATATTAACACTTCTTTTCTCATATAATTCTTAGTGATTTTTATTTTCTTCACCATGCTGCATTTTCTTGTTTGACTTTTTATGACTAAACATGCAGCATTTTTGTCACAGGAATAAAAAGAGTTCTTTCAGCTCTAAACTATAAATCAGAAAATTGAACAAAATGATTGCATAATATTTCCCAGATTTAAAAATTCTAGGATACTAGTAAGCAACCAGTGTTTGTCCGTAATATTTTCTGCCCTTGGGAGTTCACCTGCTTGAGTCTGAGAAGTCCATTGGCAGCTGGCAGAAAGGTGACATGAAATCCCAAAGCCAGAACTTTACCAGAAAAGAAGTCCAGGAGTCTGACTTGGGAGACCACTTTCTCTAAGTACTTTGGCAACAAGCCTTGTGGCCAACAGAAGGAAGATGCAGGCTTGAAAGTGTTTGCTAGCACTATCCCTTGCCTGATCTACATTGCTGAGTCACCATTTCAGCCATCTGCTTCACCTTCTTTTCTGTAGAGCAGTTTCTGATTATTGTTGTGGCTGATATTAATTTTCTTTTCTTGAACTTTTTTTGTGCTATCATGCTTATTATTTCATTGAGCTATTATGCTATGCTAGTTGATTTTTATATACACTTTTTACTTCTTTTAATAACCCTCCCCGTATTCACGATCAGAAAATTGTAGTTCAGTGAAATGTAGTTTTTTGCTCATTGTCCAACAATTAGAAGAGTGGACAACCTGGGATTTGCAAACATCCAAAGCCTGTGCTTTCTTCCCATCCCCATTCTGGTGCATAAACAAGTGGAGCTGGTGCTCTAGGATATGTGAATCAATGAGACATTGCTGTCCAGTCTCTAAATGGTTAATATTCTTGCTTGCTTCTGTTCCAGCTTCTTGGAAGAAGGTGTTGGATCTTTGTGCTATAATATCTATCATGACATTAACTTCAAAGCGTTTGACCTGGGCGTTTGATCTAGCGGCCTGCTTTTCTGACACATGCTGGAAAATAAAAGTAGGAAACCAGGAATGGTTTAGTCATACTTGTTAAACATTTACAGTGCCAGTCAGGAAAGATGTTGACCTTAAAATTAAGAATTAGAAGCACACATTCCATAAAAGAAATCAGTTCAATAAGAACAAAACCAGCGAGGCTGGGGAGAGGCTTCTGGGTGCCCGCAGGAGACGTGAAGCATAAGCAGCCGCTAAATGATGTATTTCCTCTGGCTTTCACTATTTATGGTGCAGCGCCAGGGTGGTGTGGTTTTGTCCTGTACACATGTTTTTAATGAGAGAAGGGAGGAAACCATGCCATTTTTGTAGTTTCAAAGGCATGAGAAGTAGGAAGTGGTTTCAGGAGGGGCAGAAAAAGTGGGCAGTCTACTGTTGCTGCCTCCTCAGTGTGTGACGTGACATTTAAGACATCGGGCCTGTAATCCCAACACATTGGGAAGCCGAGGCAGGAGGATCCCTTGAGGCCAGGAGTTCAAGACCAGCCTGGGTAACATAGAGAGATACTGTCTCTACAAAAAAATTTTTCGAAAAATTACTTGAGGCAGGAGGGTCACTTGCACCAAGGAGTTTGAGGCTGTAGTGAGCTAGCTATGATCATGCCACTTCACTCTAGCCTGGGAGACAGATTGAGACACTGTATCAGAAAAAGAAAAAAAAAAAAGAAGATAAAGAGGAGAAAAAGAAAGGAGGAGGAGGAGGAGGAGAAGGAGAAGGAGAAGTCAGGTAAACAGAAGAATTTAAGTTGTTACAGACAGGTCTGCCTTTGAGGTCATGTATTTAATATATCTGTATTGTGATAAAATATACATAACATAACTAGTTTTCATAATTTTGTTTAAATATATGTCCCTACTACTGGAATGTCAGCTCTTTATGAACAGAAGACCTCACCTATTTAATTCACTGAGTTGTTCTCAGCACTGATGACACAGCCTGTCAAATAGTAACTATTTAATAAATACCCACTAATTGTAATATCGAACAAAATGGACTTTTGAGATGTTATCAGACCAGATCGCTTGCTGGGCTCTATTTAAACTTGGAGAATCAAATATGGTGTAGCTTAAATACTGACTTCAGTGGATTGCTAAATGCTGTCTTTGGTATTGTAATGAGCATGGTTCTGATTGGTGTAGCCAGAGCCAGAGCATGCAGAGCCTTTTAAGCCAGATCCCCTCTTCATAGAACGTCCTTTCCCCAGCTATTCATCTGGCTCACTGCCTCTTCTCCTTCCAGTCTTTTCTTCCATGGCCCTTCCTTTACGAGACATGCATTAACAATCCTATTTAAAATGGGAGATAATTATCTTTCCTTAAATTTCTTGCCCTTCTTTTAAACTTGTTTTTCTCCTTTGCACTTATCACCATCTGACTATCTTGTCTATTTCCTGCCTCTCCTTACTAAAATGTAGTCTAGGAGGGCAGAAATTTTGTATCTTTTTTGTTCACTGTTGTAATTCAGTACCTTGAACAATGACTGTGCATACTAAGGGTTCAATTAATGTTTCGTACATGAATGAATAAATAAATGACTGAAAATACTTTTTTCTTAGGGGCAATGGAGAAATGTGAATCTGTGAAAGATTTTTATTTTTTGCAGAGGAGTAATCAGATCTGCAATGTTTTATCTCTGACGATTATAAGAATTTTGTAATTCTAAATTTCAGACCACTGCCCTCTCCCACTGTCTTCCTACAGTGTAGGTGTGCACTAGAACCAAGTGTTTTTTTCCCATTCAATTGTCCATAAAGGAATATACAAACATCTTTTGGACTTATTTTTTAAGGATTTACCTGAGTAAATACAGAAACCCAGACAGAGTTTAACAAATGAAAAATAGCTACCAATTTAAAAAGGTACTACAGGCTAGGCACCCATACTACTGCAAATAATAGTTCCCTTCTATTTATTGGTTACGACATGCCAGGATCTATGCAAAGTACTTCACATACTTTATTCTCACAGAAAAAGAGAATGATCTAGGAACTATTATTTTGTCCATGTTATAGATAAGGAAACTGAAGCACATATGAATTGGGATTTAACAATTCTAAACCATGATTCTAGACATCTTACCTATGTTTCTCTCATTTCATCCTATTACCCATTGAGAAATAGACACTATTGTTCAATAGGAAGCTAAGGGCTTACTGAAGGTCAGTTAACCAATTGCAAAACTATAGTTAATGCCAGATTTTTCTAATGTAAAAATCCTTTCTCTTTTCAGGATACTGCAATTCCTCCTCCAACAAACTGTTGGAGGAAACAAAATACATGAGAAATGTTATTATAGGTATTAGCCTTCATTGTCTCTGTTCTATACGAAAATATGAATTATCTCTCATTCACTGAGCATCCCCTTCATGCCTTTGGAATCAAGCCTACCCAAACTCCACTTTGGAAAGCATAGTAGGCAGTCTCTCAGCCTTTAATCAACACTCAAGCCAGGTTGGCGCCCCTGCCAGTCTGTAGATTTCTCAATCACATCTAGAGCAGAATGTGTGGGACTCTATGACTCGTGGCTTTCAGCCACTAAGTCTTACCAGTGATCCTGGGATCACTTAGAATCCTTGGGATCTATTCTGGTTCCAAACCATCAGAAGCATGGTGTACTTCCTTAACTTTTACCTGAATGCTTCTCTCCTGAGCTCCATCCTTCTCCCCTTCCAAAGATGTCTATGGTTTTAATTCCTGAAAGTCATAGCGTCTATTATGGGCTATTTCTGTCTTTTCTGAGTGACTTGCCATGATCAGTCTTACTAGGGAATAGGAAATCACATCTATTGTATGTCAGGTATCATATAAGCTGCATATCACTTAACTGTGGCAACAATCTCAGGGGTCAGGTAGGTATTATTTTATCCTTTTTATAGATGCTGAAATAAATATTTCGGGAAGTTAATCCCAAAGTCACCTAGCAAGTAAGAAACGATGTTCCGAATAAGCCCATGTTGGACTGTAAATCTGCAGTTAAAATTATTTCCGCCCTTGGATATTTCATTCATTTTCTGTTGCTGAAAACAAACAAACTTCAAATTTAGTAACTTAACACAGTACTCATTTTTTAATCTCTCAGCTTTGTAGGGCTGAAGGCTGGCACTGAGGTTTCCTTGTTTAGGTTGAAATTAAGGTGTCAGCTGACTGTAATCTGTGAAAGATTTTTATTTTTTGCAGAGGAGTAATCAGATCTGCAATGTTTTATCTCTGACGATTATAAGAATTTTGTAATTCTAAATTTCAGACCACTGCCCTCTCCCACTGTCTTCCTATAGTGTAGGTGTGCACTAGAACCAAGTGTTTTTTTCCCATTCAATTGTCCATAAAGGAAATATACAAACATCTTTTGGACTTATTTTTTAAGGATTTACCTGAGTAAATACAGAAACCCAGACAGAGTTTAACAAATGAAAAATAGCTACCAATTTAAAAAGGTACTACAGGCTAGGCACCCATACTACTGCAAATAATAGTTCCCTTCTATTTATTGGTTACGACATGCCAGGATCTATGCAAAGTACTTCACATACTTTATTCTCACAGAAAAAGAGAATGATCTAGGAACTATTATTTTGTCCATGTTATAGATAAGGAAACTGAAGCACATATGAATTGGGATTTAACAATTCTAAACCATGATTCTAGACATCTTACCTATGTTTCTCTCATTTCATCCTATTACCCATTGAGAAATAGACACTATTGTTCAATAGGAAGCTAAGGGCTTACTGAAGGTCAGTTAACCAATTGCAAAACTATAGTTAATGCCAGATTTTTCTAATGTAAAAATCCTTTCTCTTTTCAGGATACTGCAATTCCTCCTCCAACAAACTGTTGGAGGAAACAAAATACATGAGAAATGTTATTATAGGTATTAGCCTTCATTGTCTCTGTTCTATACGAAAATATGAATTATCTCTCATTCACTGAGCATCCCCTTCATGCCTTTGGAATCAAGCCTACCCAAACTCCACTTTGGAAAGCATAGTAGGCAGTCTCTCAGCCTTTAATCAACACTCAAGCCAGGTTGGCGCCCCTGCCAGTCTGTAGATTTCTCAATCACATCTAGAGCAGAATGTGTGGGACTCTATGACTCGTGGCTTTCAGCCACTAAGTCTTACCAGTGATCCTGGGATCACTTAGAATCCTTGGGATCTATTCTGGTTCCAAACCATCAGAAGCATGGTGTACTTCCTTAACTTTTACCTGAATGCTTCTCTCCTGAGCTCCATCCTTCTCCCCTTCCAAAGATGTCTATGGTTTTAATTCCTGAAAGTCATAGCGTCTATTATGGGCTATTTCTGTCTTTTCTGAGTGACTTGCCATGATCAGTCTTACTAGGGAATAGGAAATCACATCTATTGTATGTCAGGTATCATATAAGCTGCATATCACTTTACTGTGGCAACAATCTTAGGGGTCAGGTAGGTATTATTTTATCCTTTTTATAGATGCTGAAATAAATATTTCGGGAAGTTAATCCCAAAGTCACCTAGCAAGTAAGAAACGATGTTCCGAATAAGCCTATGTTGGACTGTAAATCTGCAGTTAAAATTATTTCCTCCCTTGGATATTTCATTCATTTTCTGTTGCTGAAAACAAACAAACTTCAAATTTAGTAACTTAACACAGTACTCATTTTTTAATCTCTCAGCTTTGTAGGGCTGAAGTCTGGCACTGAGGTTTCCTTGTTTAGGTTGAAATTAAGGTGTCAGCTGACTGTGTTCTCATCTAGGGCTCAGAGACTTCTTCCAAACTAATTCCCATTATTAGCAGAAGTCAGTTCCTTATGGTTGCAGGACTGAGTCCTGTTTCCTTGCTGGCTGTCAGCTGGGGTTGCTCAGTTTCTAGAATACTCACATTCTTTGCCACTTGGCCCCCTCTAGCTTTAAGTTGGTAACAATGTATCGAATCTTTCTCATACTTTTCTAATCTTCTAACTTCTCCTTCTAATAGCAGCCAAAAAAAGAAAAAAAGAAAAAAAAATTACTTGCTTTTAAAGGGTTCTAGCGATTATATTGGAGTCATCCATTTAATCTCCCTTTTGTCATACAATATATCATAATTACAGGAGTGATATCTCATCATATCCACAGGTTCCATCAACACTCAGTGGGAAGGGCAGATGAGGATGCAGCTCATTGGAAATCATTCTTAGAATTGTGCCTTTCACAGATGTTCTAAGCATGAAACTGAAGCCTCGTATTTCACTGGCAGCCACGTGGCCTCAAAGCAGGCATCAATATCCTAGTAGCTTTCCTACAATCCACAAGATTCCTAAAACAGCCAAGAGTAGATTTCCATCTTTTATTGTTTCTATCTTTTCCGGTTTCATGAGATGCCTTCATTCTCTCCATGAGCTGGCTGGGCTAGACAGGGACTGACACCAATAAAAAATATTATCTAATACATATGATGATGAGAAAGTGGTGGAAGAGAAGTGAAAGTTAAGAGATACATTCCTTACCACACTTCCTCCTATAATTTTTGTAGATTTGTTGAGTGTCATGTAAACTTCAGACTGCCAGAATGAAAGCTCCACGGTGGTGCCCACAAAATAAAACTTGAAATGGCTACCAACAACTGGTGCTAATTGTGATTCACAACCGAGGATAAAAAGGTCCCTTCAACTGGAACAAAGGGCACTGCTATGTACAGAGCTGCTGGCCTCTGCTGTCCCCTGCCCACCACTGCACACAACTTGAGGCGACACATCTGCCTCGGATTTTAATAAGTGTCCCTGCAGGAGCATATAGAAAGTGGACATTCTAACTTGAAAGAACAGAAGGATCCCATAACACTCCAAAGTGGAAGGGCACATCCTGGTGGAATACTTTAGCTAGTAGGAACTTTCTGTCTACCCCAGGATTTCTTGTCATCTGTCAAATATCCAACAATTAAATGGAAATTTACAGCTGCTAGTTTTCTAAATAGCTCTCCTCTGTATCCTTTTCTGAGACCCTGAAAACTTCCAAAGAATCTTGTTCTCAGCTCTTTAAGAGATTGTGAATCTTTTCAGCTTATCCCGTATTGCTGTCATTTTTCTTATCACTTCTGCAAATCTATTGTGGAAACTGTGCCTAATTGTATATTTTTATATAACTCAATCCCTGGCACATAATAATTGATTAACAAAATATTTAGTAACCCACCACTAGTCAAGTCAGTGTGTTCTGTGTCATTTTTCCTGTTGTGCTGTTTTATTTCTAAATATCCTTTAAGACTAAAGTTACTCCTAAGCGAATCAGTGCAGGAACAGAAAACCAAATACCACACATTTTTATTTATCAGTGGGAGCTAAACATCGGGTACTCATGGACATAAAGATGACAACAATAGACATTAAGGACTACCAGAGAGGGAAGGGAGGGAGGGGACAATGATTGAAAAACTAGCTATTGAGCACTAGGTTCAGTATCCAGGTGATGGGATCATACATATCTCAAACCTTAGCATCAGGCTGAAGTTACAAATCTGCACACATACCCCTGAGCTTAAAATAAAAATTGATAAAGAAAAAAAAAAGATTTGCTTTATAACCTAGAGAAAAATACCGAGGTTACACAGTTATGAGTTAATCGGTTATATTTAGGCACTGATTATTAGGGTGAGCTAATCAGAGATTTAGCTTCTGTCTTTCCTTGCAGCCACGAGTGAGCTTGTGAAGTGCATCTGAGATGGATTCACAAAGATCTAGTGAAAGAAACAAAACTACAGGGATGAAGTGAAAAAGTTCAAACAGGGACTGATAAATCCAGAGAAATCATGACCTCAAAGGAGGGTTCAGTGTGGGTACCAGCAACCTCTTGCAGTACTCAGATCCATTTGTTCTTTCTTATTAATATGAAGCTCCAGATATACATAATAATTACGTATTTTAAAATAAAGGTATTCTCACTCTTTCTCTTGGAACAGAGGTGGAAGTACAATAATGCACACTCAATTGGTGGCCAGTTGTGATCTCCTGGAAGTCTAAAGCAAGGGAGTTTGTAGAGCAAGCTACAATATCACTACTGTACAGTTTGTCTAGAGGGCACAGCTGATATTTCTCCACTGCTATCTCCACTATCCACTCTAGATTCCCTTCATCCTTATCGAGCATGTTGGCTGGTCTGAGCTGCTTGCCTGGTGAAGTGACCTCGACCTTAATCCCGAAGGCCTGAGTGCTTAGTTGCTCTAGCCTTATTCAAGTATGTTTGCTGAAGTTGCTCCTAGGTAGTCATTACCAGACATGCAAATATGACGAGACACCCCAGTGATTTCCACGGATTCCAGATTGGCCTGCATAGTGTGGTGGTCGCCCTTTCTCCTTATTGAAGTATGTTTGCTGAAGTTGCTCCTAGGTAGTCATTACCAGACATGCAAGTATGAAGAGACACCCCAATGATTTCCATGGATTCCAGATTGGTCTGCATAGTGTGGTGGTCACCATTTCTCCTTATAGTGACAGGGTAAGTTACCACAGCCACTATAGTAATGCTCTCCCTGGCCTATTGCTCTACCAATACACGATGAGCTAAAAGTGATCAGACGGTAGTCACAGCACCCAGTTTAGTAGAACTTATTGTACTCCTGGAAATGAGTTTACTCTCACACAGAACTAGGATCTGAATCCTAGCAGAACCTAAGATTAAGGAAATGAAAACCCAGATTCCACAACTAGATCTCTGAGCATAA
>NW_012101365.1:9993480-9995630 GCF_000951045.1 Mandrillus leucophaeus | reverse complement strand
AAAAAAAAAGATTTGCTTTATAACCTAGAGAAAAATACCGAGGTTACACAGTTATGAGTTAATCGGTTATATTTAGGCACTGATTATTAGGGTGAGCTAATCAGAGATTTAGCTTCTGTCTTTCCTTGCAGCCACGAGTGAGCTTGTGAAGTGCATCTGAGATGGATTCACAAAGATCTAGTGAAAGAAACAAAACTACAGGGATGAAGTGAAAAAGTTCAAACAGGGACTGATAAATCCAGAGAAATCATGAGCTCAAAGGAGGGTTCAGTGTGGGTACCAGCAACCTCTTGCAGTACTCAGATCCATTTGTTCTTTCTTATTAATATGAAGCTCCAGATATACATAATAATTACGTATTTTAAAATAAAGGTATTCTCACTCTTTCTCTTGGAAGAGAGGTGGAAGTACAATAATGCACACTCAATTGGTGGCCAGTTGTGATCTCCTGGAAGTCTAAAGCAAGGGAGTTTGTAGAGCAAGCTACAATATCACTACTGTACAGTTTGTCTAGAGGGCACAGCTGATATTTCTCCACTGCTATCTCCACTATCCACTCTAGATTCCCTTCATCCTTATCGAGCATGTTGGCTGGTCTGAGCTGCTTGCCTGGTGAAGTGACCTCGACCTTAATCCCGAAGGCCTGAGTGCTTAGTTGCTCTAGCCTTATTCAAGTATGTTTGCTGAAGTTGCTCCTAGGTAGTCATTACCAGACATGCAAATATGACGAGACACCCCAGTGATTTCCACGGATTCCAGATTGGCCTGCATAGTGTGGTGGTCGCCCTTTCTCCTTATTGAAGTATGTTTGCTGAAGTTGCTCCTAGGTAGTCATTACCAGACATGCAAGTATGAAGAGACACCCCAATGATTTCCATGGATTCCAGATTGGTCTGCATAGTGTGGTGGTCACCATTTCTCCTTATAGTGACAGGGTAAGTTACCACAGCCACTATAGTAATGCTCTCCCTGGCCTATTGCTCTACCAATACACGATGAGCTAAAAGTGATCAGACGGTAGTCACAGCACCCAGTTTAGTAGAACTTATTGTACTCCTGGAAATGAGTTTACTCTCACACAGAACTAGGATCTGAATCCTAGCAGAACCTAAGATTAAGGAAATGAAAACCCAGATTCCACAACTAGATCTCTGAGCATAAATCAAAGCGGTAACTCTCAATTTCATCCCTTGTTTCCCAGAGCCATGGATTTTAGCTAAACAAGACAAAGAACTATCAGTTTAAAATATATGCCTTATCCTGAAGGGCAGAATTCTGCCCCTGTAAGCATTGTCCCACAGCCTGTATCTAAGCAGACACTTCAAAGGCCATCCCACCCTTCTATGAGGCTATTTCTAGGTGATACATACGTAGTAAGAACCCTAAACTCGTAATCATGAACCCAGTGTCAGGCCTCCTTTGCTTTAAAGTGGGCCTCTCAATCAGAGGAAATTTTGCGTGAGACCCACATGAATGGATAAGACTTTCTATGACCTTTCAGATGGTAGTGATGGAAAAGGTTTCATAGGAAAGTAGTCAAACCTGTATCTGGAGTACGTGTCAATTCCAGGAAAGATACATGACTTGAATGACTTCCTATTCCAAATTAAAAAGGATTTTCATGTTGTGATCTGCCACCAGATGGCTGCCTGGTCTTCCTAAGTGATTGTGCCCTGGTATTTCCTGCTATTGGATTTGCATTTAGCAGTGACAATGACTAAAACACTCTCGGTGAGGGAGAGCTTATGTTGTTAAGTCCACATATAATCTATGTACTTGCCACCATGGCCATTCTACTGCACAAACACTGGTGCCAAGAAAAGAATACGATTAACATCATAAGCATAAATAATACTGTCCCCTTGCATTGGATATTCTCTGGTGGCATTAAATGTGAGACATAGAGTTTTGTACATTCTGACAATTATACCACCATCCTGTTCTTAATGATACACATTAGACAAATTATATAATTCCTTGGGTTTAAGGATTTTTTTTCAGATCTAGACTTGTGCTTTTCTCTCAGCATTTGACTGACGCCTAACTCTGTGAACCAAGAGATAAGGAGAGGTAGTAAAGCTGAGTCTTGAAATTAAAAAAAAAAAAAAAAAAAAGGGGGCTGGGCGTGGTGGCTCATGCCTGTAATCCCA
>NW_012101365.1:9991209-9993188 GCF_000951045.1 Mandrillus leucophaeus | reverse complement strand
CAAAAAATTAGCCGGGCGTGGTGGCGAGTGCCTGTAGTCCCAGCTACTAGGGAGGCTGAGGCAGGAGAATGGCGGAAGTAAACCCAGGCGGCAGAGATTGCAGTGAGCCGAGATCGCGCCACTGCACTGCAGCCTGGACAACAGAGAGCGAAACTCCGTCTCAAAAAAAAAAAAAAAGAAAGAAAGAAAGAAAAAAAAAGGATGGTCTGATGAAGCACACACTTCAGGTGAAACTATTACATCGTCTCTAGGGAAAGGGAGGCTGGTCTCTTCTGGAGAAAATGAAGGTGCTGATTTTACTGGCCAGAAAGTTCAAGAGAATTTGGGGACTCAAAATTCTCACATTTGCTGATTCAACTTTTACAATCCCAGGTCTCATGGTGCTGCTTTTTAGAAGATACCCTGACTTTGGCATTGGAAACCTTCTGAGATTATGGAGGTATCTGCTTTGTAACTCAGTCACTTTTAAAATCAGTTTCTGCGCCTGATTTTCATCACAGTTGTGCCCTATGACTGCAGGAGATAAGACTGCTTTTTAAAGTTGTCACAGAATCATTCCAGTTTTCAAATTATTCCTTGAGTTTAAATGAACTCTCTTGTGTCTTTAATTTTTTTTTAAGTAGGTTTCTGGTGCTATGAAAAGCAGTCACACCAGTGTACAGCCTTTATAAATAATTTTGTTCTCATACCAAATAAGGACTACAACTTCTTGGTCTTCCAATGTCTTACCCTTAAACTGTACTACCCCAATTTTCTACAAGTAATAATTTCAAGGCACAGCATCTTACTATCAGCAATGGGTTCTTACTGCTTTTAGACAAGAAGGCAACATAGTTTTAAAATCTTGTTTTCTAGACTAATTTCTAGATTGAGCTGAATCTCTATAAAACAGAGGCTGAGACAAATTATAATACTTTAATTTTTATGGTTTGTACTTAATCAAATATATTTACTTTTTATTTTTATATATTTATTGGTTATAGGTTCAGATTTCTTAATGCACATATTGCATAGTGGTAAAGTCTGGGCTTTTGGTGTATCCATTACCCAAATGGTGAACATTGTATCCAATAGATAATTTTTCAACCTTTACCCTCAACCACCCTCCCACCTCCACACTCTCCGAAGTCTATTATTCCACTCTGCATGTCCATGTGTACCTATTTTTTAGCTCCTACTCATAAACATGAGAACATGTAGTATTTCACTTTCTGTCTCTGAGTTATTTCACTTAGGATAATGACTTCCATTTCCATCCATGTTGCTGCAAAATATATGATTTCATTATTTTTTATGGCTACGTAGTATGCCATGGTATGTGTATATACAGACATATATGCACACACATATATACGTATATATTATATACATATATACATATATAAAACCTTTTTTTTATCCAATCCTCCACTACATATATATACAACCTTTTCTTTATCCAATTCTCCACTAATGGACACAGGTTGATTTCATATCTTTGCTATTGTTAATAGGTGCTTTGATAAACATGAGCACTGATATCATTTTGATACAATGATTTATTTCCCTTTGAGTATATACCAAGTAGTCGGATTGCTGGATAAATAGTAGTTCTATTTTTAGTTATTTGAGAGATCTCCATATTGCTTTCCATAGAGGTTGTACTAATTTACAGTCCCACCAACAGTGTATAAGGGTTTCCTTTTCTCCCTAATCTCACCAACATCTGTTTTTTGTGGGGTTTTGTTTTGTTTTGTTTTTTACTTTTTAGTAATAGCCATTTTGACTGATATAGGAGGGCATCTCATTGTGGTTTTAATTTGCATTTCTCTAATGATTAGTGATGTTGAGCATTTTTTCATGTATTTGTTGGTTACTTGCATGTCTTCTTCTGAAAAATGTCTGTCGTGTTCTTTGCCTACTTTTTAATGAGGTTATTTTGTTGTTGTTGTTGTTGAGTTGTTTGAGTTTTTTGTAGATTCTGGATATTAGCCTTTTGT
>NW_012101365.1:9985584-9990134 GCF_000951045.1 Mandrillus leucophaeus | reverse complement strand
AAAATATGTTTAGCTATCCATGATTATTTTTAAAATCAAAAAAGAAAAATCATAGCATATTTTACAGAATTGTAAAAACAAATGAGTGACAATGGCATGGAAATCAATTTACAGAAATTTTAAAATATCATTTACTTAAACAGTTTTTAAATTTTGTTTATTCTTTTAAAGCAAAGCAGGCACTTGATGTAAGGCTGAGGCAAAGGGACAATGTGGGGGGTACCCACTCTTGAGTGGCCATTGGGCCCATATGAAGATTGTTATATTTTTACCTAAAACATGGCCAAAAACTCATATAATTCCATCATGGTTATGTACTCAATGCTATTACTACAATACTATCCAAAAGTCAATGCATTGTATATTCTGGAAGAGCATGAACTATATGTTTTAGTTATCAATGGATATACTATATCAAACTTGGTAAGCTTTCAATTGCTATTTATTAAATGACACAATTAGTCAATTGATCAATTTAAAAAACCCTGAGATACTTTTCCATATCTTAGGAATTAGGAAAATCTAATTTTTCTTGGTTTACCCCTCTTGAAGTCTTAATTGTACATCCAGTACAAATTACATTTATTTTTTAAATGATGTTTTAATAGGCCTTCCCAATCTTTCTCATAGCTCTTTTTCACTGTAATAAATATAAACATTGAAAATTATATAAATCCATGGCTAAAGAATAAGACTTCTAAATGTTATGAGCTTAAGACATGGGTTGGGCATAGTTGAATTGTATTCAGAGTATCTTTGAAGGATCTGTAATATTGTATCATGTCACTACTCATAGATTTCCAAGGCAGATTTGTTTTCCTTAAAAATAAATAAAGAGACAAATATCAGATTGAATTTTTTGGCTTATTTAACAAATCAATCACACCGGATTCATATTCTACCTAGCATGGGCCAAATTTCCCTATAAATAGCATTTTTTTCTTGCCACCATCCTATATCATATGTTTTAGTTCATGGTTAGTAGCCATAGAAAAGTAAACCTATACTTTGAAAGCCATCAAGGCTCACAATCCAGAGCATAAATTGGAATGATTCTGCATATCACGGGACAGAGTTGAAAATGAACAGATAACTGTCATGGGCTCAAAATCATGAGAGCGTACTAAAAATTCTTTATCCAGATTCAACATGTTCAATATAAGTCGACTTTGCTACACCAAACAAATGAGTATATTTTTAGAGTTGATTGCTGGAAGAATGAGTAGTCAGGGAAGTTCTTAGAGAATTCCATGGGAACGAAAAATGGCTCTCTGGCCAATAAAAACAATAAATATGTAAAGAGAAACAATATATTAGCCATCAACAAGAGAAATTAACTGCTTCTTATCTTTGGTGACATCAGACAAGAAGCCCATAATATTTGTGCCTCAGGTGGGAAGTGATGCTAAGCAGATAACAGCTAGTGGGGGTGATGGTTTCTTGGTAAGCAAAGTATGATAGGATCACAGCTTGGGTAACCTCAGTGGAACCAGGCCTGATTAAGTGGAAAGATCGTAGTTAAAATGGCGCACAGCTGAATTTTCTTGTTGAATTACCCAAAGCTAAACGCACACAGTGAAGTCTTGGGAAAGCTGGGAGTCTGAATCCAGATGTCTCTCAAGTCTTCCATGCCTGCTCAGGAAAAGGACTAAAGCATCAATTGTTTGCATTAGTTGAATAGCTCTTGATGATTGAAGTTGTCCAGCAATTATCAGAGCCTAAATTACATTTATATATTTCTCATTTAATCTAGAATTGTAAAGCATGATCTCCTGACTAAACTTCTTAACATAGCTTTAAAGTAAGAGCATTTGCCCTATGATAGCCAGTCTCAGAAGCAAATATTACTCCTTCCCACATTCCATGAAGGTAAGGACCTGGGGATATCAAAGAAGATTGCCTAGGCTAAACTCCTGTTGTTAGTGTAGACAGACAAGAATATTTTAGCAGCGTTCCTTTCTTCCACACGTTTCGTCCAATTGAATTGTTTAACACTGGATTTTTCCCTCTCTATTATTAGAGAAGTGATCAATATTCTTTCTCCCACGGAATGAGTAGGTTTCAGGGGCCCTCAGGTTGCTGATCTCTTAATATATGTCTCCGAGAGCTAGTATGATGTAACTACAAGGACCACAGGGCTGGAGACAAGGACACAAAGAGCACTAATCTCAGCTCTACCAATAGCTCGTGGTGTGACCTTGAACCAACCACTCTCCTTTTGTAGGTCACAGTTTTCTAATTTGTCAAAAGAAGAGGTTTAATGAAGAATTTGTAAGCTCAATTTACAGCATAAAAGTCCTTTAATACAAAAAGTAATTTGGAGTCTAGATTTCTTTGATACTTTCAGGCACTTCATTTACTTCAACAAAAATTAGACTTTCTGGATATTAAGTATGGGTAACGCCATGGGTGTGAAAAAAATTGTTAACTGTTGAAATTTGTGAACTCTTCCAAGTTGACTCTCGGTACCTCTGAGAAACGCTGAAAGAACTCATTTGCATATCCGATCTGATATCGGCCTGAGTGACTGGAAACATGTCTCTCAGGTGGACAAATCACTTCATTCTCATAAATGGGTCAGTCCCTGTTGCGTCTCTTTGGGAATAGCCTTTCTGCTTAAGAATATTTTAAGAAGGAAATGGGAGCTATTCAATGCCCTATGCCTTTCACCCTCTGCCTCCCAGGTCCAATGGACCTTTAGCAAGTGCCCAATCTGAGAGAAAATCAAGAAGTTACTAAGGCATTTTGCCAACAAGAATACATTTTGATTTAGTAATTAGTGCTTCTCAATCTTTTATTGTGCTCACTATGGCTGGTTGAATGTGAATGTTTCGTATATAGTTACCCAGTGGCTTTTCTTCTTTTTGTTCACAGACTCTAATATATAAAACATAGAAAGATATAAAAGGGTCCCTTAGGCAGTTTAACTCTTCATATATTGGTGAAAACTGCTTTAAATTTGGCAAGTGACCAACTTCTAGAGCCCTTTAGAATAATACTTGAAGGAGAGAGCTTATGTGATATCATATGCTACAAACTCGCAGCTCATGTCAACAACAGAGTATGTTTTCAATAAGTGTTTTCTCTTGCTATTATTATTATTATTTTCAGGAGAAATATCTGCTTTATGCAACTGTTTTCCCCAGATCACATTCTTACTGGAGTTCTAAAAGTTGAACTTCACACATATGTGTTAGATACCATTTGTTTCTCTCCCATAGTCACTCTCCACAAGGCTGAGCTGCATGAACTGTTACTGGGCTAGCCAGCCCTCTAACTTCCAATTCAGTTTGGCCAAAAAGGACCACCAGCAAGAAGTTAGAGAGCAAGAGCAAGGTGAGGCTGAGTATTTATTGATTTTCTGTCTACTGGTAGGATTGTGGGTTGGTTAGTTGCTATCAACCAAAGGTCTCATCCTTCATCAGGTAGTTATCTTACACAACTATCCCTGTCTCCAGTTTTAGTGTGGCATGCCTTTCATGACAGGACTCTGCCAATACACGTTGTCTCTAAACTATTAACTCCATAAGAACAGTATCCTGTGTTCTGTGTTCTTTGTTGCTGTATCCTCAGCACCTAGGACAAGGCCTGGCATATATTAGGCATTTAAGAAATATTTGTTGAGGCCAGGTGTGGTGGCTTACACCTGAAATCCCAGCACTTTGAGAGGCCAAGACAGGAGGATCACTTGAGGTCAGGAGTACAAGACTATCTTGGGCAACATAGAAATTCACCTCCCAAAAAATAAAAAATTGGCCAGGTGTGTTGGCACATGGCTATAGTTCTAGCCACTCAGGAGGCTAAGAAAGGAAAATCACTTGAACCCAGGAGGCTGAGGCTGCAGTAAGCCATGACAGCACCCCTCCAGTGCAACCTGGGCAACAGATCAAGACTTTGTCTCCAAAATAATAATAATAATTATTATTGAGTGAACAACAACTGTTTTCTAACAGTTTTAGCATGGGTTTTATGGGTCCAAAGGCTTTCAAAATTTTAGAGATTTTCTTTTAAAAAAAAGGAATATATAAATATCTTACTGTTGCATTGCTTAAAAATATATGGCCTTATTTCTAAGGCTCCTCCCAAGAACTAAAATGGGTCCCACGCAAATAAAGGGTCCTAAAACTATGGTTCTCTATCTTCAACCTGCTTTTTGTGAATCTTCACTCAAAGTTTCAAGGACTCTCTCAGTTGCCTTCACAACATTATAATCCAAAAAATATAGGATTGGAAGTCAGATACACACAGGTAGAAGTTTTACTCCTTTACTTATTAGCCATTAACTTGGATAGGGAACTTAACCTCCAAGAGCCTTGGTCTACTTCCTGTATAGTACAGGAATAAAACATTTTCCTTCAGGGCACTGCTGTGAGGATTACTTGAGGTAATTATTGAAAGGGTCAAGTCTCTAATAGGTGCTTGGTGAAGGCAAGAAGCCTCCCTTCCAGACTTCCCCAGGCCTGCTTCCTGTGATTTCCCAGGTGAATCTTCTAAAAACCAGCCTCAGAAGCTGCTACTTCAGGATGAGGCCAGGGCCCTGTTCACATCAA
>NW_012101365.1:9982506-9984839 GCF_000951045.1 Mandrillus leucophaeus | reverse complement strand
TCTACTTTTGGTTTTACAGGGCTTGCTTTGGAGGAATTGGTCATAAATACTTTGCCTAGGCCAATGTCCGGAAGAGTTTTCCCTAGATTTTCTTCCAGGATTTTTGTAGCTTCTAGGTCTTACATTTAGGTCTTTAATCCATCTTGAGTTAGTTTTTGTATATGGTAGGGGTATGGATCTAGTTTTATTCTTCTGCATGTGGCAGTTCAAGTTTTCCATCACCACTTATTGAATTGGGTTTCCTTTTCCCAATGTATATTTTTGTTGATTTTGTCAAAAATTGGTTGTTGGTATGTCCCCTTATTTCTGGGTTCTCTCTTCTGTTCCATTTATATATGTGACTATTTTTATAGCAGTACCACGGTGTTTTGGTTACTATAGCCTTGTAGTAAAATTTGAAGTCAGGTAATGTGATGCCTCAAGCATTTTTCTTTTTCTTTGAAAAGAGTATACCTTATTTTTAAAAAGCAAGCCTACAGATATGATGGTGAGGAAGAAAGGATGAAATAAGGCAAAAAAAAAAAAAATACGCTGAAGCAACTTAATCCATTAGATCACACCAGCCACCCTTTCTCAACATGCTAGGAAAACTTATAGCAGCTTGTTGTCAATGAGGTTCCTTGGCCTTCAGGACTTCTTTCAAAGATTAACAAAGAAAGTCTTCACCTCAGAGAAATCCACAAAAAAATAAATGAGAAGAAAGCTGACTAGCTCCGTTTTGTCTTTCATTTGTCTTTGCTCTTGGTTTGCCCTATTGCACTAGATGAACTGCTACAATCAATACAACTACTGCATCCTCTTTGTAAATATATCTAACCTGGAAAGTGATCAAATGTTGAGAAGTCATATACATCAATAGGAAAGCGTAATATAAAATAGACAGATATAGCAACTAACTTTTACCTCTACAGATGGTTGATAGTCTGGGGAAAAGACTCAGGAGGAAAGAAACAATGTCACCAGAAATCCATAGAGAACTCCTGGGGGTTTTCATCTGATTATCATGAAAATATGTTTAGCTATCCATGATTATTTTTAAAATCAAAAAAGAAAAATCATAGCATATTTTACAGAATTGTAAAAACAAATGAGTGACAATGGCATGGAAATCAATTTACAGAAATTTTAAAATATCATTTACTTAAACAGTTTTTAAATTTTGTTTATTCTTTTAAAGCAAAGCAGGCACTTGATGTAAGGCTGAGGCAAAGGGACAATGTGGGGGGTACCCACTCTTGAGTGGCCATTGGGCCCATATGAAGATTGTTATATTTTTACCTAAAACATGGCCAAAAACTCATATAATTCCATCATGGTTATGTACTCAATGCTATTACTACAATACTATCCAAAAGTCAATGCATTGTATATTCTGGAAGAGCATGAACTATATGTTTTAGTTATCAATGGATATACTATATCAAACTTGGTAAGCTTTCAATTGCTATTTATTAAATGACACAATTAGTCAATTGATCAATTTAAAAAACCCTGAGATACTTTTCCATATCTTAGGAATTAGGAAAATCTAATTTTTCTTGGTTTACCCCTCTTGAAGTCTTAATTGTACATCCAGTACAAATTACATTTATTTTTTAAATGATGTTTTAATAGGCCTTCCCAATCTTTCTCATAGCTCTTTTTCACTGTAATAAATATAAACATTGAAAATTATATAAATCCATGGCTAAAGAATAAGACTTCTAAATGTTATGAGCTTAAGACATGGGTTGGGCATAGTTGAATTGTATTCAGAGTATCTTTGAAGGATCTGTAATATTGTATCATGTCACTACTCATAGATTTCCAAGGCAGATTTGTTTTCCTTAAAAATAAATAAAGAGACAAATATCAGATTGAATTTTTTGGCTTATTTAACAAATCAATCACACCGGATTCATATTCTACCTAGCATGGGCCAAATTTCCCTATAAATAGCATTTTTTTCTTGCCACCATCCTATATCATATGTTTTAGTTCATGGTTAGTAGCCATAGAAAAGTAAACCTATACTTTGAAAGCCATCAAGGCTCACAATCCAGAGCATAAATTGGAATGATTCTGCATATCACGGGACAGAGTTGAAAATGAACAGATAACTGTCATGGGCTCAAAATCATGAGAGCGTACTAAAAATTCTTTATCCAGATTCAACATGTTCAATATAAGTCGACTTTGCTACACCAAACAAATGAGTATATTTTTAGAGTTGATTGCTGGAAGAATGAGTAGTCAGGGAAGTTCTTAGAGAATTCCATGGGAACGAAAAATGGCTCTCTGGCCAATAAAAACAATAAATATGTAAAGAGAAACAATATATTAGCCATCAACAA
>NW_012101365.1:9957859-9975996 GCF_000951045.1 Mandrillus leucophaeus | reverse complement strand
TGGCCAGGTGTGTTGGCACATGGCTATAGTTCTAGCCACTCAGGAGGCTAAGAAAGGAAAATCACTTGAACCCAGGAGGCTGAGGCTGCAGTAAGCCATGACAGCACCCCTCCAGTGCAACCTGGGCAACAGATCAAGACTTTGTCTCCAAAATAATAATAATAATTATTATTGAGTGAACAACAACTGTTTTCTAACAGTTTTAGCATGGGTTTTATGGGTCCAAAGGCTTTCAAAATTTTAGAGATTTTCTTTTAAAAAAAAGGAATATATAAATATCTTACTGTTGCATTGCTTAAAAATATATGGCCTTATTTCTAAGGCTCCTCCCAAGAACTAAAATGGGTCCCACGCAAATAAAGGGTCCTAAAACTATGGTTCTCTATCTTCAACCTGCTTTTTGTGAATCTTCACTCAAAGTTTCAAGGACTCTCTCAGTTGCCTTCACAACATTATAATCCAAAAAATATAGGATTGGAAGTCAGATACACACAGGTAGAAGTTTTACTCCTTTACTTATTAGCCATTAACTTGGATAGGGAACTTAACCTCCAAGAGCCTTGGTCTACTTCCTGTATAGTACAGGAATAAAACATTTTCCTTCAGGGCACTGCTGTGAGGATTACTTGAGGTAATTATTGAAAGGGTCAAGTCTCTAATAGGTGCTTGGTGAAGGCAAGAAGCCTCCCTTCCAGACTTCCCCAGGCCTGCTTCCTGTGATTTCCCAGGTGAATCTTCTAAAAACCAGCCTCAGAAGCTGCTACTTCAGGATGAGGCCAGGGCCCTGTTCACATCAAATCCTGGAGCCAATATTTGCACAATGGAAAGTCCAGCATTTAGAATTTGCCTGCTGCCAAACACCCAGCCCTGTTTGCCCGGGATTCCTTTATGTCATCAGCCATAACTCAGCCCGATCTCTGAGGCACCATTTAGATGCTTCAGGCAAATTTTTTGATTGCTTTCTCAGAGGAAAAAGTCTCCCCATATTTCATTATCTAAGTGATCCTCAAAGACATGCCAGTGGCGTTCCACTAAACATTTTATTATAGAGTTGAGTAAGTCATATTTTAGAGCCTGGAACTTTTTTTTTCTAATTCTATGTGCTCTGTTATTAATGTTTCCTCTTCCAGTTACTCAAATATGAATTACACCAAAATCCTTGCTTAAGCAATGCAAACTTCATGAAGAGAGGAATATTTGCCTTATTCATCCTTGTGCTCTCAGAATAGAACATTGTACCTGACCTGTAACAAACAATAAATATTGCTGAAATAATAAATGGATGAGTACAGCATGCAGAATGTAATATCAGAGAATGGTCTGGAGGATAAGATAAGCTAAGAAATCAAATATAGGAAATGTTTTATACCATGTAACTACAAGGGTTAAACACTTGAGAGGCAGTGAGTTCTTTATGACTGAAGGTATTGTCAGGACATCTATCAGGAATTCTATAAAGAAAATTCCCACGTCAAATAAAAGGTTGGAGTTGGTTACCTTTCATTTTAATTCCAACTCTGAGAATATATGATTTCATAAATTCATACTGCTTGCTAAGTAGTGGTTTATAGCAGTTTGGGTACCTAATTGACCTTGGAGCTGAATCCAGTTCCACTATACCAGATTTGGTACCTTTACCACATTAGCTTCAGTTTCTGCATCTATAGAGGGAAGGTAATACTGACTTTACAGGATTATTGTAGATTAAATGAGATAATAAATATAAGAGCCCTCCAGCACCACTCTAAGTACTTATGAACCGTTCAACAAACATTAAATTTCTTCTCTATCTCTACACCTCAAAATCATGCTCTTATCAATAAAGCTAGAGTACTCGAGAAATTTTCAAAAATGTAATGCAAGAAAGAGGCTGGAACTGCAGTTTGGAAGACCTGGTCTCTCAGTCTGTCACTGGCCCTAAAGACCTTCATGATTTTCAGCAAGCCACATGCCATCGTCAGCCTCTTATTCTTCAGCTATAACATGAAGGCCCTAGATTAAATGCTTCCTTAGACCCCCTCAAGCCCTGAGGATACAGTATTTCTTCAGAAAGCTCAATTCAAATTCGCCTACATTTTGGCACTCCTTAAATACTAAGAGTAATATTAGATAGGAAAACCTGCATGACCCTGTCAGGTTTTCTGACCACAATAGGCAGGAGCCTAGGATGTGGCTGAATCTGATGTGGTCTCATGAGAATATTATTGTGTGCTTTGGTCTTTGTGAAATGCAACAAGCCATGTGTAATTCATTAGCCATAATCAACCTGTCTTGCAAGGTAGCCTCTCTGAGGCAGATCTCTTTCACAGTAACTCCATTTTGTTTTCCTAGAATGAGATTGAATAATTAATACATTGCAACTATTACGATTATCATTCAATTTTTCAAAATAGGATATTCTTACTATGGACTTGGTATCTCCTGCTGCTGCACAATGGGGTTTCCCACCTCCTTCTCTGAGCCCTCCCTCAAAAACCCAGAAAACTCATTCTCTGCTAAACATATACTTCCTTAACCATTGTGGGGAACAGGTCATTTTAGCCTGTCCAGAAACCCTACAGTGCATTGTTGTGTCTTTCTAAAATCTGATTAGTTCTTTGAATAAAAAGCCTGATACCTTATCATTATATTCTTCTCCCCCAGGAATAATTTTCAATACTAATAATATGAATAAGAAAGCATAACATTAAAGCAGGGTGAGTTATTCAGTGGAGATGAAGAGCCAGGGTCAAGAAAAGACTCTTTTTGCCTCCAACTGGGAAATTAAACTGCCCTCTTGGTTTTGGTTATGAAGGAAAGAAAAAGATATCACTCAACTGTGAAGGTAAAAGATTTGATTGATAGAGCTGTTATCCTTGGTTAGCTTTATAATGACTTCTCTTGGATGGGTTGATCTTAAGAAAAAAATGATTTTGAAAATATGCCTCTGCCTCCATGTATGTCCATATTTAAGTTACAGATTCCCTCCCTCTACCCCCATAGCACTTTCCCATAGCACTTCCACCATTAATGAATAGTGTTCAGGTTCCAGATGATTTCAGACCTCAATCTGTGGGCACACTGACAGATCCTGGTTGTATTAAGCTTTAAAATGTTCTTACCCAGAGGTTACAATGAGAAATATATGTTTCTTCCACTGCAGTCTCTCCCAAGGTCTGCTACACTGACACTTCTTAAGGACCCTATACAGAGCTAAATGACCTCCAGCTCAAAGGATCCCTTTGGATACCACTGGAGCATCAGTCCAGAAGGCACAGGAATACTGTGGGCCAAAAGAAAAGACAGAGAGAGGACCACCATCAGGACACCATCCTTCCAAAAAGGTTTTTGGAAAACAACCTCAATCTAGAAATCAGTGTGCTTGAGTATCAGAAGCAACAAGTACTGACCGAGCACCCACTGTAATCTGCAGATGTTTCACATTATTTCAAAACCAAAACGGTATATTAAGACCATCATTAGTATGACTATTTTATAATGAAGAGAGTGAATCTTAGAAAGGTTACATGACTTTCTTAAGGTTGCAAAAGTGTTTCAGAGTTGAAATTTGAATTTATATCAACCGATACAGGTTTCTGTTCTTTTTACTATATTATAGTGTTTCCCAAATAAGATTAAAATCCTGGATCTGCTACTCAGTAGCTGTGTAGCTTTGGTAAAGTCACCTACTATCTCTGAGACTTTTCCATAAAATAATGAAGATGGAACTGAGGACTGCTCTAGTCCATGATGCACCAAAGAGGAAGCGCTCCCTGCCAATCTGGCATGAAAAGAATTGTTACTAATCATAACTAATTGTTACTAAACAAATTGTCAGAACTAAAGAAAAGTATTCAAATTACTCTTTAACCAAGATCAAAATCACTAATCATTAAGTGAAAAGTACCTTGCACCCAGGAAGATCCAAATTTTCCAATGACCATGGCTGCCCATAGCTTTCAGGTTAAAGCTCAGACTTCTTACTTTAACCAACAAGGCCCTTCATTCCTTACTTTCTTTCTCTCCTCTGCCTTCCTTTTCCCTTAATCCACAGGAGTGTGTCTCCGCAGCACTGCCCCCTACCCAAGCCAGTAATTGCAGTTTTCCAATACACATGCCATTCCCCCGCCTAGAAAACTGTCTCCCTTCGTTCGTTCAGTTAACTCAAATTTAA
Source organism: Mandrillus leucophaeus (assembly GCF_000951045.1). Lineage (NCBI taxonomy): Eukaryota > Metazoa > Chordata > Mammalia > Primates > Cercopithecidae > Mandrillus > Mandrillus leucophaeus. Next base: position 9,971,843 of record NW_012101365.1, on the reverse strand, counting down.
ATTTAAAAGTCAGCTCCACAGTGTCCTCTTCTGGGAAGTCTACCTTGACTCCAGCTTAATTTAGATGCCTCTCCTTTGTGTCCTCCCGCACACCATGGAGACCTTGCTGACAGCAGCGCTTCGTGATGGCTGATTGACTTGTTTTGCTTCTTTACCAAATTCAGAGCTCCCTAAGGACAGGGCTATGTTGAATTTAACTTGTATCTTCAGCATCTATTACAGTAACGGAAGCATAAAAAATACATTGATAAATGATTCTGAATGAGTAAATGATTAAGACAAGAATAATCAGGAAGTGATTTTTTTAAAAAAAAAAAAAAAGGAAACAATTTTTATTCCTGAGAAGCCCAACTTTTTCAGCCATAGTAGAGTTTTACATACTTGTACAATTCTATATATTGCTCCCTGCTGTTCCCTTCTCCCATCTTATAACAGAAAGAATATTATCTGAATCCATTACATGATTATCTCTGATATGTTAAAGTTTTGCTCTCAACTTCCACAAATACTATAAAAAATTACTGTAAAAACTCACTACTACTTCTTATGAATTCCCACACTAGGAATTTCTTGTAGACTTTAGCCCTAGGAAAACTTAGTTTCCCATAATAAATTGGTATCCTTTCTCTTACTTGACAATGTAAGCTATATAATTGGGTGTATCTTCGTTTTCACTTTAACTTCCAGGAAATTCAGAGTTAAATTTCTCGTCCAACCATAGCAACTATATAAACCTCCTGATTCGCATGGTTTATATTTTTACTTTATTTTCTGGTCTAATTCAATTCAGCTGATATTTATTGATATCTTATTTTGTGCATAGACTGTTCTGGAGGCTTGGTATAAACCAATTAAACCAAACAGGAATAAAATTCTATCCTCATGGAGCATGCAGTTTGGAGGTATAATTTTTATGTACTTTATATAAATCAATTGCAGAATTAATGCAGTATATATGATCTAAAGTTGATGCTTTTATCTATTAAATACCTGGTTCGTTCTTCCTAAGTGCATTCATTTTAAATATATCTATCATCTAAATTTTATAAATGCTAACTTTAACAGATGTGAAATTTGTAAGAAAAACATAAAATGCTGTTGGAATTAGAATACTTATTTCTGACTTTCTTAAATAATGGTAATAGAAAGTTTATAGGCAGCTTCAGTCATCCCTAATCAACATTTTGTAACACATTAGCAGTTGGTGTCTGGAGTCTGACATTTGCTGTGAATGAGTGCCTGGCAGCTTTTGTTGTAAGTTTGGGATGCTTTTGCTTAGTAATATGTTCCTTGTTGTCTAGGAGGAGGGAATTTACTCTCCAAGACACCCTATGCTGTGAATGTCAGTCTCCCAACCCACCCCAGGGCTCACCCTCCACGCCTAATACTATTCTGGGGGTTTCCAGGCTATGGGTCAGATATGACTTGTGCTGTGATTGTGATTGTACTTCTCTTGAGATGCACTTGTCAGTCTTCAAAAAGATCCAAATAGCTTTTTATTTACTCAGGACCTCATAGAGACAGCAAAAGCTTAAGTTGAGAGTTGAACCTGCTTCACTGAGAATATAGTTTGTGATATGGTTCACAGGAACATAACATATATATCAATTATATGTATGATATAGTAGGAACCTGATATTTATGTCCTAGTTAACTTCCCCAAAGGGTTAGTGAAAACCTTAAGAGTGAAATGGGTAAGTGAATGAGATCGATTCTATCTATCCTCATCCCTCTTTTGGTCCAAGCTCCTGTCTTCATCCAGGCCCGCTGCTGCTCTTGTTCAACACTGCATGTTCTCTCAAAGTATCCACCAATGGAGGCCTGAGCTGAAAATTATCTCTCACTATGGAGAGAAGTGAAAGTCCATTCATGAAATCTGACCCCACTTACTCCTTCTCTGTTTAACTATTTCACTCTCATTACCATATAGGTTACACATACAACAATGCTATCTAAACCTGCCTAATTCACAGAGCAAGAATTTAATGCATTATTACTGGGTAGCAAAACACACAGAAAGTAAAGATACAATGTAAATGGAAACAGTGGTAAAGACTTAGATCTGTTTCTAGGTCACACCTGACTGTATAATTGAAAGATGTTGTCACCTTTTGGACCAAAGAGTTCAGTTTATATTTGTTTTATTTCTTACGTATTGATGGGAAAATGTGGTTGTTGTACCACAGCAAATTAAGTATCTGCTTGTATTTTCTTTTATTAAATATACCACATTCTCAACAAATCATTTACTTTCCTTTCAGATAATTGGTAGGAAAATGTGCTCCCAAGTTTCCGATAACACAACAACATACTGCAAATGCATTTACTAGATCAAAAAAGCCAGTCTCAAAAGATGGTATACTATGTGAATTCATATATAGAATATTTAGGAAAAGGCAAAACTGAAGAGTGGAGAACAAATCAATGGCTGCCAGGGTTGGAGGAGGAAGAACAGGTTTGCACAGAAGAAAACAGAGTGGGGAAATTTTGGTGGGGGATGGGTCACCATTAGGTATAACCATTTCAGGAGTGTTTTTATGGACCCATGTTTTTATTTAAAAATGCTGACTTGTATACAACCAGGGAAAAATTTTATTTTATGTAAAATAACAAAAAATGTTAAAGGTCATGTGATTTTTTGCATGGTATAAAATGGGAAGAACTTTGGTTAGGTATCTAGTAATTATGGATTTGCTACACTACCTAAGATACTATGTATTTACACCATCTTTAGTTATTAGCCTTTGGATTACAATGTCAAAGGCAACACTAGAATTTTGCTAAGATAGATATAACTGTTTAAGTAACATATAATCACAGAATCAAATAATTAACAAGGTTCTTGAGAGTAATTTATCATATTAACAGATTAACAAGGAAAACCACAAAATCATCTCAATAGATTTGGAAAATTAACTATCTGAAATATCTAACATTCAACTCTGATTTCAGGAAAAAAAAAAAAAAAAAAACTAGATATAAAAGGGCGTACCCTTAACCTGATGACAGGTATCTACATGAAACCTAAAGCTAGCATTTTACATAATGGTAATAGATTGAATGTTTTCCTTTAAAATGAGAAACGAGATGACAATGTCTGTTCTCACCACTTCTATTCAACTTTCTGGTTCTAGCCAGGGACACAGGAAATTCGGGGGAGTGACAGATAGTTCATTATCTTGATTGTAATGATTTTTTTCATGAATGTATATACACATCAAAACTTATCAGATCATAGCCTTTAATATGTGTAGTTTATTTTACACCAGGTATACCTTAAAAAACTTTTTTTAAAAAATGCCATTAAAGTGTAGTCCCTCCACCTGATAGTAAGCAAAGCCTAATCAAGTTTTTTTAAAAACTTTTATTTTAGGTTCAGGGGTACATGTGAAAGTTTGTTACACAGGTAAACAGGTGTCATGGGGCTTTGTTGTACAGATTATTTCATCACCCAGGTATTAAGCTCAGTTCCCAATAGCTATATTTTCTGCTCCTCTCCCTCCTCCCATCCTGCCTGCTCAAGTAGGCCCTAGTGTCTGTTGTTTCCTTCTTTGTGTTCCTAAGTTCTTATCATTTAGCTCCCACTTATTAGTGAGAACGTGTGGTATGTTTTCTGTTCCTCATTAGTTGGCTAAGGGTCATTGCTTCCAGATCCATCCATGTCCCCGCAAAAGACATGATCTCATTCTTTTTCATGGCTGCATAGTATTCTGTGGTGTATATGTACCACATTTTCTTTACACAATTTGTCATTGTTGGGCATTTAGGTTGATTGCACGTCTTTGCTATTGAGAATAGTGCTGCAATGAACATTAATGTGCATGTGTCTTTCTGATAGAATGATTTATATTTCTCTGGGTATATACCAGAGATTGCTGGTAGAACTAGAACTACCTTTGCTGGGTTGAATGGTGGTTCTGCTTTTTAGCTCCTTGAGAAATTGCCATACTGCTTTCCACAATGGTTGAACTAATTTACACTCCCAACCAACAGTGTATAAGTGTTCTCTTTTCTCCGCAACCTCACTGGTATATATTATTTGACTTTTTAATAATTGCCATTCTGACTGGTTTGCGATGGTATCTCATTGTGGTTTCGATTTGCATTTCCTTCATGATCAGTGCTAATCAAGTTGTTAGATTCTTCATAGTCTGTCTATTTTTCTTGGTAGTAGCCAGGAAGTCACTGGGTAGAGGTAGACCTGGCAATTGAGATATAGCTAAACATTCCCTCCTGACAAATAGAACAGAACGAATCAGACTTCTAGAAAGCCTGTTCACTGGGAGCAGTGAAAAACTATAGGATCCAATCTCACTGATAAGTAGGAAAGTATACTAAAACAAAAAAGACAAAGACAGATTTGAGATCAAATTCTAAATTCACCAATTCTTGTTTCTATTACACTTTCTGAGCTTCAGTTCCTGCTCTGTGAAATGAGAACAAAGATACTTCTTTTTCTAAAGGGTGCTGTGAAGAACAAATAAATTATTCTATGTTACATGCCTTATATATATGAGATATTCAATAAATACTGAATAAATTCCCCTTTCTTTGACCCAAGTCTTTTCTGCTTTTATTTCTGTCTGTTGAAAGCCTTATAGTTATTTATTCCACTACTTATTAAGTATGTTCTTTCTATCAACTCCAGGGCCAGGCAGTGGATATCACAGAAGAATCAGGCATGGCTTTTACCTAGGAGGAGCTCACTGTCTGGTAAGGAAGAACAATATATAAACAAATGCTTCGTCGCCATTCTGCAGTCAAAGTCAGTGCTAGAAAGAGTAGAACCAACAGGTAGAATGACTAGTTTTGCTTAGCTGTCTCAGGCAAGGCTTTTTAGAGAAGGAGCAAAAAGCAGGTCTTGAAAGATGCATGAGAGTTAACCACATTTATGTGGATTTGATTGTGGATTCCAAATTGAAAAAAACAAAAGCTGTACATTGCATTCATAACTATTACTAACAAAGTGCTTTTTATAGCTCACACTTCATGATATAATTCTGAATCCACATGTACTGAAAACAACTTCGGGGACTCCCTGAGCTTAGCAATCTGCCCCAAAACTCCCTGGTCCATTTAAAGAGGCCTGATCATTCTGTATGATCTTTAGCCTCCTTGATCTTGCCTGGGCTCTCAGAAGAGGCTCAGACACTCAACAATCTAAGACTAAAGAAAGATTGTCCCATGGAAGGACAAGTTCCGTACTGAGTTTGTGTTTATCACAACATTAAAATCATGTAAAGGCATCATTAGATAAGTTGCAGGCCCCTCGGGCATGTCAGATATGAATGGAAGTCTGAATATTATTTTTTCTGAACAATATTCAGAGTGAATGAAGCAAATTATTTGCCTCCAGGGAGATTGCTGAGCACCTTAGACAAAGGTATCACATAGTCACACCCCAATCAGCAAATCAGAAACATCTGGAGCCAGGAATATTTTTGAATACATTTTCAGAAGGTATATATATTGAATAGGTCAAGAGAGTATCCTCCTGAGCTAGACAAGTTAATGTGATTTGGAGCCATAAACAACAAACTGTTTCATCTCCATTGCCACCTCACGCATCTCCATTCTTGAAGACTATTGTAATATGGTGGTTTGATTTGAAGTTGCCTGGACATGAGATGCATCCATGAAATCCTGCAAGTACCAGATTCTTCATTTCAAGACTTGTGCTCATTTCACTGCAACATGCTGCTTCTGAGCAAATGAGCATGCCCTTCTCCCTAATCCCCACCATACATTTCATCAGGGGACCCTGAGTATATGGAACCCAGGATTGCTAAATTTTGCTGGGAAAAGGGGAGAGATTGGAGATTAGGAACATGGCTCCAGGATATGCAATGAAGAAACTTTCTACAGAAAAGAAACCTAACAATAACAAGGATCTAAAAAGAAGCAAAGAGAACTAATTATGTGTGTGATACTATGCTAATTACTTAATTAAATCCAGTGATAACTATTAATATAATTAATATTAGTATATCCATTATAAAGATAAACAGGCCAGGCGCAGTGGCTCAGGCCTGTAATCCCAGCACTTTGGGAGGCTGAGGCGGACAGATCACGAGGTCAGGAGATCGAGACCATCCTGGCTAACACGGTGAAACCCTGTCTCTACTAAAAATACAAAAAAGTTAACCGGGCGTGGTGGCGGGCGCTACTTGGGAGGCTGAGGCAAGAGAATGGCGTGAACCCAGGAGGCAGAGTTTGCAGTGAGCCAAGATCGCGCCACTGCACTCCAGCCTGGGCGACAGAGTGAGACTCCCTCAAAATAGAATAAAATAAAATAAAATAAAATAAAGATAAACAAACTGAAGCTTAGGGTAGTGAAACATTTAGTTAAAGCATACTATTAATAAGGAGCAGAGTACAGATTGGAATTTAAATCAACTTGACTCCAAAGCAAATGCTTTTAACCACTCTTCTATTCGAAAAAATTAAAAACTAAATTGTTTATACAGTATATTTCAGAATATGCAATGTGCACTACACAATATACAGAAACTAACTGGCCCACAGCCAAGAATGAGCTCCTGGGCAGAGACCACATTCCCTCCAAAGTCATAAAGTCACTCAACCCTGCTCCTGAAACTACCTGGACACTGTTGTGAGTGTAAAGTGAAGGAGGCATTTGGAATGATTGGGCCTTTAAACCAGTAGTGGCTGTGTAACGCACGAGACTCCACACTGGCAGCTACTGACTTACTGTGATGAGACACATTAAAGTGGAGTTTCCCTGCTAAGCCAGCAGAGTGGCCACTCCGTGGAAGGATCAGATTCATTACTGAAAATGTAGTGACTACGTTTTCTTGTATATCTGCATGCAGTGTGAGGATACGCCTCCTCACTAAATATGAATGGCACTGTGATAAATATAGTGATGCAAACACACAGGGACCCACACAAGTTATGACAGAGAAACTTCAACTAATTTGTGGACTCAGGTAATGGTGTGGAGGTGATGTGTGAGCAGAAATTATGAGTAGGAGATAACTCAGTACCTGAATTAAGGGAGCACCCCAGGCAAAATAACAGCCTATATGAAACAGCCACCAGAGGTCGGACGAAGCAGAGGAAGGCCTGAGCCAGAACTTACCACCATTTACAGCTACCTGTCACAACCAAAAGTGTTCTAAGGAAATTTGCTAGGTCCAGCGTGGTGGCTCACGTCTGTAACCCCAGCACTTTGGGAGGCTGGGGCAGAAGGATGGCTTGAGCCCAGGAGTTCCAGACCAGCCTGGGAAACATGGAAAGACCTTGTTTCTACAAAAAAAATTTAAAAACTTAGCTGGGTGTGGTGGCATGTGACTATAGTCCCAGCTACTTGGGAGGCTAAGGCAGGAGGATTGCTTAAGCCTGGGAGGTCAAGGCTGCAGTGAGCTATGACTCCACCACTGCATTCCAACTTGGACAACAGATCTAGACCTTGTCTCAAGAAAAAGAAAAATTGCTGAATAAAGATAAAATAAAATTGTCTCTGGACTTTTTTTTTTTTCTTTTTGAGATGGGGCCTCCCTCGCTCATCCAGGCTGTAGTGTAGTGGCATGATCTCAGCTCACTGTAACCTCTGCCTCCTGTGCTCAAGGAATTCTCCTGCCTCAGCCCCATGAGTAACTGGGATTATAGGAACCTGCCACAACGCCTGGCTAATTTTTGTATTTTTAGTAGAGGCAGGATTTCACCATGTTGGCCAGGCTGGTCTTGAACTTCTAACCTCAAATGATCCACCCACTTCAGCCTCCCAAATCCCAAAGTGCTGGGATTACAAGCGTGAGCCATCATTCCCAGCCATCTGTGGACTTTTAATCAGCCAATTAGTTAAAAGCTCTTTGCCCAATTTTCTCTAGACTTAGTCCTACAGAGTGACCTGATTTCTCTTCCCAACACTAACTCGCTGATCAGTAAAACCAGGTTGACTGACTTCCATCCAACCCTCATTCTGGTTATTTTAATGTCCCAACATAGCTGGAAGTTGCAAAGTTTCATTTGAGTCCTGTTTGTATTTCCTCCACTTCTGCCCACATAAAAGGGCCATTTGGTGGGAACACTGCATACTTGAAAAGACCATGGTGATAGAAGAGCATGAGACCGTGCTGCTACAGGAGCATATTACCAAGACACGCAACTAATTAAAATCTGTAAATTGTTCACTCTTTCTTTATGAGTGATAGTTTTGTATCCCCTTTGAAAGAAGGCTTAAAGATTGACACAAAGTTATGGGGCTTTTACAGTTATCATAATAACCTTATCTAGATAGCACTTGGTAGTATACAATATGTTGTTAAATTCATTTTATTTACTCCTCCCACTTTTAACTGTATGAAGGGGACAAGACAGCTACTATTCTTCATTCTATTTGATACATTCTCATACTGGCACACAGAGTTTTAAAGATTTTGTCCAATTTATTGCTGAAGAAAAACTATCTCAAAACTTAGTAGCTTCAAACAAAAACTATGTTATTACATCTCATGATTTTGCAGTTAAATATCTGAGCAGGGCTCAGCTGTGTGACTCTTCTCCAAGTAGCATTATGATCTCTCAGTGGTATTCACCCGGCAGATGCTCTGGTTTAAAGGACCAAGGATGGACTCACTCATATGTCTAGTGCCTTGGCTGGAATGTCTGGAAGGCTAGACTCAGCTGGAACTTTAGACCAGAGTATCACTACATGACCTCTAAAGAACAGTAGTTCCAAGTTAGTTCCAGAAGATAGAGGACATTGAATGAACTGAGTAGTGTTTCGCTTAGTTCCAAAGATAGTACTACAGCATGGCATTTGTGATCTAACCTTGAGAGTCATGTAGTAATTCTCTCATATTCTATTAATCAGAGAAGTCAAAAGCTCACAAAAATTCAAGGGGAGAAATCAAAAACTCTGTTATGTTTTTCTTGATTTTATATTATTAGGAGAAAAAATCTGTCTATCATTAGATGGGAAGAAACGTTAAGGAACCTGTGATTTATGTTTTAAGAATCATAGGCTCACAGGAAATGCTGGAACTGTGATTTAAATCCAGGACTTTGACTCCAAATTCCATTCCTTTGATCCACTATATGAAGAGTCACCAACAACCCACATGCCTTTAGGATGTAGAGACATGAGGGAAGAGGCTGGCAGGGAACTGTGGCAAACCAGGAAGCATAGATTCAAGGGCTGACCAAGACTCTGTGGCCAGCTGTGTTGACTTATTATAAAAAGATACAAATCCAGATTTTTATATGCAATATCTCAATTTTTAAATATTGATTAATAATTCAAAATTTAATGCACAGTTTGAAATCTCTCCCCTATATCACACAATTTGAACTTTTCTGTTTTGTTTTTTGTCTGGAGGAAAATTGCAGAATTATTTGTTTCCTTTAAAGCAAGAAGTGGCCGGGCCCAGTGGCTCACGCCTGTAATCCCAGCTCTTTGGGAGGCCGAGTTAGATGAATTGCTTGAGTCCAAGAGTCCAAGACCAGCCTGGCCAACATAGTGAAACCCCATTTCTACAAAAAATTAGAAAAAATTAACTGGGCATAGTGTCATGTTCCTGTAGTCCCAGCTACCTGGGAGGTTGAGGTGAGACGATTGCTTGAGCCTGGGAGGGGAGGCTGCAATGAGCCAGATTGCACCACCACATTCCAGCCTGGTTGACAGAGCCAGATTCTGTCTCAAAAAAATAGAAAATAAAAAATAAAGCAAGAAGTATAGAATAGTATAGAATACAAGTTCAGACTGGGAGTCAGACAGCCCCAGATTCTATTTCTGGTTTTGTTACTTGCTAACTCTGAGCCTTATACTAAGTCACTTATGCTCTCTGAGCATGTGTCCTTATATGTAAAATAGGGCTAATAATAATAATAACCCCATAGAACTGCTGTGAGAATAAACTGAGGCAATGCATGTAAAAAGCCTAGCATAATTCATGACACGGAGAAGATGCTCAGTAAATCATACAATTACGGAGAGAAAAATATCCTACCACACTATAATACGAAACACTATGAAGAATGTTGACCAGAAATCAAAAGACCTGAGTTTTATTCTAGGCTCCATCTTTGGATAATATTCTGATTTTTATCAATTCAGTCTCAATTACTTCGTCTATAGAATTGGTATTTTAATATCAACCTTACCTACCTCAAGATGCTGGGGGATCAACAAACTACCTGTGTGGAAGAGCCTCCTAAATTGCTCCCAATATTTAAGCCACACTTAAAATACCACCATGGGTCATTAGACATCTTGACCCTCATTGGATATCAGCATCAGAGGAGGAAAGAGCACACTGGTCAGAGATGAGTCTAAGCTATGAATCAGCAATCAGGGAGCCTAAAAGGTAGGGGGCTCCTACAAGAGCACAGTCTACAAGAGCACAGTGAATGGATGTCTTAGTCCATTTTGTGCTGCTCTAGCAGAATACCTGAGACTGGGTAATTTATAATTGGCCGACATTTATTGGCTCACAGTGCCAGAGGCTGGGAAGTCCAAGATTAAGACAGCAGCATAAGGGGAGGGCCTTCTTGCTGTGGCATCACATGATGGAAGGCAGAAGAGCAAAGACAGGGTAAGATGAGACGAAATTTGCCCTTTTATAATGTTATCAACACCACCTATGAGAATGGAGCTCTCATGGCCTAATCACCTCTTAAAGGTTCCACCTCTTAATACTGTTACAATGGCAATTAAATTTCAATATGAGTTTTGGAGAGGACAAACATTCAAAGTGTAGCAATAAAGCACGTGAAAACAGAAGTTATGATCTGTACAGAAGCTGCAGGAATAGGTGAGCAGCATGGTGTGCCCTGGGCTTAAATTCTGTCCATTATTTAGATGACCTTGGAAATATCACTTAACTTCTCTGAAGCTTGTTTTATTCATCACAGATATTATGAATAGTGTAATCTCCTCTCGAAAGGGTTAATGTGCAGATCCACTGAACAAGCTCATGTTGATTGTCTCATACATACTCTTAATGAATGTTCATTGCATCTGACTCTGAGCCATTCTAAAGTCAAGCAGAAGACTAAAAATTTTGCCCCTTTGAAACTCAGGAGAATACACACACACACACACGCACGCACGCGCGCACGCACACACACACACCCCCCACAAATGAGTACAGTAAAACTGATAAAACCTGAAAAGTTTTCTGGATTGTATCAATGTCAATTTCCTGGTTTCTATATAGCAGTAGTATACTCATGCAAGATGTAACCATTGAGAAATAAACTAGATGAAAGGCAAGCATGAGTTCTCTCTGTATTTTTGTGTGTGTGACTTCCTATGAATCTATAGTTGTTTCCAACAATAACAAAAAAAGTTTAAAAAAAAAAGCCAGAAGAAACAATGGAATGTAAATGAGAGAGAGAAAGAGAAATTAGTAAGACATTAATATTGGAAAACAAGGCAAAGAAGAGAGTCGAAAGGCCAGGAACGTTGTGGTGAAGGAAGAGGAAATCCACAGACAGAAAAAAAATAGAAAAAGAATTCAGGACTTAGCCAAATCCATGGCTGCAGATAAAAATAGGTAAATGTGACCACATGGCTAGAAAGGGAGGGTATGCTATGAAATGGGGGAAGAAACAGGGAAAGAATGGAGATCACTGGAAAAAAAAAATACCAAAAGAAGATCATGCATCACACTGTGTGTGGTTTTTCATGTGTGTCCTGGAGCTTGTTCTGAGGCTAAGTCTTGAATGGTACATTTGTCTTTCTTACAGATTCGTGACCATTTTCTTGTTTATTCAATCCATAGAAAGGTTAATTATGCTAGTGACTGTGATTGGAAAACAATTCTTGGAAAATGCTTTGGTAACAACAGGTTGGCAGTGTATGGAAACCATCTGCTTCCTACAAATGTTAAGGTAAACTTTCAAACTTGTGGGGTTAGCAATTACAGATTGTATAGTAGTTTAGTGGAGTGAAAATACATGCTGTGTTGATGCAGACTTTCTGGATCTTCTTGACACCCAGCCTAAAAGGAACACCGTGTTATAAGAAGAATGGTCTTTGGGCATATCAAAACTTTGAGTAAGTCATCTTTGTTTGCATGTATTAAGGCTAACAGAACAAGAACATCACACAAGGGAATATAGTATTTATACTGAATGTCTCCTAAGTAAATTAAGCCTCTCTGGTTTGCTCTTGCCTTGACCCACTAATGGGAACAGGATCATAGATGGAAGATTTGTTTCTCATAAAAATATTCTGTTTATTCTACAAAGGAACATAAAATGCTGTTCCTCTGACCTCATGGCATGAGCTGCTGTCAAGGGCGGCACTTGTGGTGGTTGCAGCTGCTTTGTCATAGAGCTGCCTGCTCTCCACTTCTAATGGCAGAGCTCTTCACCTCCATTCTGGAAGAGAGAAATGGAAATGGCTAATGTGCTCCCAACTTAGTAAATGCTGTTGGGGCTGCTAATCCATCACTCTAAGGGTACTCCTCAAAGAAACAGATTCTTGCTAAAACCATTCAGCTGAAGCTGAGAGGGAAAATTTTAAGTAGAGTGGGACTCAGAATTACGAATGGCAATGGGGAGTGGACACAAATCATATTTGCTAATGGAAGTGAAAAATCTAATAGGTCCCTTGTGGTTTCAGCTTCATAGCAACACCTTATAATGCCTAGGCCTTAGGTGGCTTATGTCCATTACTTATTGAGGAATGGCCATGCATACATATAAATTAAGGTCTTAGGCAATCCTAAATCTATAGGTAAGTAACATTCTCCACACAACATTCTCACCCTGATTGACCATTTGTAATGCGTCTGTTGAGGTCTGGCAAAGCCAGAAAACAAACTATGTTGTCTACTTCAATTTGCATATATGAGCAGTTTTTAGGAATAGTTATAAAAAATGAAACATACATCCCAGTCAGAAGACTATATGGCATAATTAAGAGCCCCAAATTTTGAATTAGAAAATATTTGTTTGAATACAGATGTTGCCACTATATACTTAACCTTGTGATGGATTTTTAAACTCTCTGACTCATAGAAATCTCCTAATTAAAACTAGATAGATGGCAATATGTCTTACACAGGATGGCTGTATGTGACAAACAACTATTTCATTTTGTGACAGATACCTATTATTCCCTCTTTCTTAGTTCATCAAGCCCAAATTTTGCTTAAGTATTCATATTTGCCCTAGCTATGTGTTCAGAGAACTGAAATGAATCCCCTCCAAGCCTAAGTGGAAAATCATGATCGGTCTAAGCCAAACATGGTCACTCCACTTCCTCTGACAGAATCTGGTCTGGGCATTGGTATGTGACAAAATTCTGGACAAAGAGGCATATGAAAGCAAGTCTTTGGGGGAAGGAAGTATCTAGTAAATGGACTATTCACTCTCACATAGAGCCCCCTGAAAATAAACTTCACTTTTCTTCCTCAGGATATAGTCAGCCACATGGGACACCTGAAACTACAGCAGCTAAATAAAAGTCATGAAAATAAAGCCAAGATAATTTCAGAGAAGTTAGGGTAGATCAGTGGCTCAATGACACGATGAGTCTATGAGTTAATAGCCCAAGAACCACCGTATCTCTGTATGATAAACTTACTATGTTTAAGCTACTTTTTTTTTTTTACTTGCAACAAAGAAATCCTATCTGATATAATGTAAAAATCAAATAATGTCCTGGAAGGCTACCCTCTAGATACGGGATGAACCAGAGGCAAATGGTAGCTTTCCAAAGTCACAACCTAGCTTCTAGTCATCCCAGTCCTAGACTGCATTAAAGTGATCTGTCCTCTATTTGCAGTCTTGAGGATATGGGGAACTCACTCTGGAGGAAAATGACATCACTCAGAGATTCTGTAAGTGCCCATACACAGTGTTTGGCATTCAATTAAACATACCAGACAAATCAACAGGCAAAACTAAGAGGAAAAATAAAAACAATAGAAAAGAACCAGAGATGACCCAGTTTGGGGAGTTATCAGACATAAATTTGAAAATAACTGTGAGTAATATGTTTCAGACA
>NW_012101365.1:9956649-9957809 GCF_000951045.1 Mandrillus leucophaeus | reverse complement strand
TTGTATGCAATAGGCAATCTAAAAGAATATACAAATAGAACTAGCAAGTGAAACAAGTGAGACTGATATTAATTAATTATGTAACTGTTTTTATGCTGTCTCTTATACACATCTAGATGTGTATAAGAGACAGGTGCCCATACACAGTGTTTGGCATTCAATTAAACATACCAGACAAATCAACAGGCAAAACTAAGAGGAAAAATAAAAACAATAGAAAAGAACCAGAGATGACCCAGTTTGGGGAGTTATCAGACATAAATTTGAAAATAACTGTGAGTAATATGTTTCAGACAAATAGATGACAAGACAGAGAATGCAATCAGAGAACAGGGACCTATAAAAATAAAATAAAATTCTATGGCTAAGAAATATAATAACATAAATTAAGAATTTAATATGGACATAACAGGTAAGCAGGAATTAGGTCAACAGAAATTAATTCAAGCCAAAGAAAGAAGGGCAAAGTAGCTGGAAAATTTAGAAAATACGAGAGACACATGAGTGAAAATTAAAAGGTGTAATTCGTATTGCAATATAATTTATATATAGTTCTCTCTATATAATATATGTATATATAATTATAGTCATAGAAAGGGAGCAGAGAAAGAGTCAAAAGCAATATTTGAAAGTTACAGCTGAAAATTGCCAAAAATTTATAAAAGACATTAAGCTTCAGATTAAAGCAGTATTCATACAAAGAAAACCACACCTAGGCATATCATAATAAAGCTACTAAAATCTAAAACCAAAAACATTTTGAAATCACCTAGAAGAACACATTTACTTTCAAAGGATCAGTAAGTTTGATGGCTGGCTCTTCAGAAACTGTAGAAACTTTAGGACTATAGAATTGTTATTGTTAAGGTACTGAAAGGAAATAGCTATCAATCCCCAAATCTAAAATCAGTAAAAAAAAAATCCACTTAAGATAAAAGCTATCCTTGGTACCCACAGAAATAACTATTTATGTCCTACCAAAAAATATGTACAAGAATGGTTATCACAAGTTTCTTTTTAATAGCCAAAATTGAAAAACAACCAGTGTCTATCAATAATAGAACAAATGAGTAAATTGTTTTATATTTATATGGTGATATACCTCATGGCAATAAAGAAAAATAAACTACTACTATTTATAAGATCACTGTTACTTATTA
>NW_012101365.1:9951080-9956474 GCF_000951045.1 Mandrillus leucophaeus | reverse complement strand
TATATATATATAATAAAATATAGATGTCACAGTCCTAGCCAGAAACAAAAGTACATATTACATGACTCCATTTATATGAAGTTCAAGAACAGACAAAACTAACTATGGTAGGAGAATACAGAATAGGAGCTACTTCCGTGGGAAGTATGAGGGGGCTTACTGGAGTGCTATGTATGTTCAAAATCTTGACTTCAGTAGTACACATGTAAAAATTCAAGCTGAATGCTTAAAATTTGTGCTCTTGAATGTAAGTTAATCCTTGATATTACTTACATAAAGAAGAAAAAAGCAAAGCTAAAATACAAGCAAAGAAACAAACCCTTAGAAAATTTGCTGTCAACAGAACCATTTTAAGAAATGCTAACGGTAGTTCTTCAGACAGCAGGAAAATCATCCCAGACAATGAAATGAAAAGGTAGGAAAGAATTAAGGGTGATGAAAAAAGCTATATAAGTAGATAAACCTGAATAAATATTATCTATACAAAACAGTAATAATGTTATGTGAAATCTAAAATGTATATGTTATATTCCTTCACACCGAAAATATCAGAGAGACAGCAAACATGATAAAAATGTTCCAAATGTTAGCAATGTCCAGAAACTGGTAAAAGACTAATTTATGTTAGACTATAATTAGTTAAGAATTTTTGTTGTAATTTCTAGGATATCTATTAAAAGCCTGATAAAATAATGAATAATCAGTTAATTGAGTCAAAATAGTAAAATAATAGACATGATGGAGAAAGTGGAACAAACAAATATACTAGTAAATGCATTAAATATAATTGGACTAAACATTTCAATTAAAAACAAAGATTGTTAAATTGGACGAAACAAAATATAATAACCATGTGCTCCTTGTAAGAAACACTCTTTAAATGTAAAGACATAGACAGATGTTGAGTAAAAGGATGGATTCTTATGCTGGAATTCCAGAGACACAGGTTCTGACACAAGAATTTGCGTGCAAATATTATAGTTAAGTATTAGGTGATGCCAGGATCATATGCAGGGGAGTGGAAAAATCAGAGAAAGGAAGGAATACAGGATGCACTAATGAACAGTTTAATTCTTCAGGCTACTGTAACTGAATTCTGCTATAGACAACTGAGAGGTGATATAAAATGTATATCACAGTTATCTCAACTGAGGCATTAGGAAGCTGGGGTATTTATCTTGAAACTCCCATACCTCAGTGGTGGAAGACTGCACCTGGAGAACTACTAACTTCCCCATACTTCCTGCCTGCTCCACAAGTCAATCAAAAGAAAACTGTAGAAGGTGCCTTCATAAGCACTCAGTAGAATGCTTTGGCACTCCAGATGAGTGAGTGCTAAGCAGTTACTGCCACAATTTTTAAAAATATATGATGCAAACTTTAAAAAAAACAAAAATTTATGTAGTCATGCCAAAGTCAGACAATGTAGGCTTTAAGGCAAACACATTGATAAAAATTTTAAAAGGCTATTTCAGGAAATAAAGAAAATAATTTGCACTCACAAAAATGAACTCAACTGCATAGCTTAACAATGTATGAAATATAAATTGACACAAGCAAAAGGAGAAATAAATCTAAAATCATAGAAATATTAACAGAATCCTCTTAATAATTGACATATTTCCTGACAAAAATATCAGTAAGAAAAGAGAAGATTTGAATAACACAAATAACACACTGGAACTAATTGGCAAATTACTTCACTGCAAGTGAAAGCAATGACAGAACACACCTTCTTTTTAAGTGTACGTAGAACATTTATCAAAATTGACCATATGCTAGACCATAAAACACATCTCAAAAACATCCAAATAATTAGAGTCATGCAGAATATCTCCTCTGATGTCACTGTTTTATACCTAGAAATCAATAACAAAAAGACTAAATAGAAAACCCCTAAAACTGGAAATGTTGCAAAATATTTCTAAATGGTTATTGTGTCAAAGAATAAGTCACACATGAAATTAGAAAATATTTTGTATTGAATTATAATAAAACATACAAAATTTGCAGGATGCTGCTAAATTAGGCTTAGATGAAAATGTGTATCCTTCCCATTCAGAAAAGAAAAAGAAAAAGAAAAAAAGGGCAGCTTGCTGCCAGGGCTCTTTTCATTTTACGTAAATATGCTCTTTGAGGGTGAAGGAAATCTGACTGATTTTCAATATGAAAATAAAACATAAAAACTGTTCTTGGAATTATTTCTAAATAGAACTTGTCACTAATCCTCATGTAACAGAAATGTATATGATGATCACTATTTAATAACTTTATTTTCATGTGGTAAATTTCAAAGCACACAACGCCACAAAGCAGAACATCACATTCTGCACAAAAGGTGATCTGGCATCCTCGTCGCTGGGCCAGCAGCGAACTTTGCAGCCACCAGCTGGATTCGGTTTCCCTGATGTTGATGGCATGCTGTTGGGGAAATGTCTTCCAGACAGGCGAAGAGATGTGACACCAGCAGAACACGGAGGACCTCAGAGATGTTGCTGCCTTGGCTTGTGATGCTTTTCCAGCATTCTTTCCATCAAGGTCTTTATGAAATTTGCATGGCTCATCGTGTGCTCAGGATTGTCCTTCCTGATGTAGGAGTTCAGCACTGCAATGTTTAGAAGGTGGCAAAAGAATTTCTTATATCAAACCTTGCGCCTTTTGCGCTCCATTGGATAAGAAGTGAGCATCTGATCAGCCAAGTCCACTGCTCCCATATTCTCGTTATAATCCACAATGACACATGGCTTCTTAGTTTTCTTTCCATTTCTGTTGTCTACTTCAATCACAGTATTATTGTGGAATGTTGGCAACATTGTCACCTCCTTCTTGTCACACCATTTTATCTCAAGGTAAATGCTGCAGCCACAAGTGCCACTAGTGAGTATTCTCGGGGCAAATGGGAAATGGGTTAAATGCACATATTAGAAAAAAAATTTTAAAAGGCCCAAACTCAGTGGTCTAAGTAGTTATTTCAAGAAGTAAAATGAAAGCGATTTTAAAAAGAGCAGAAAAGAATGAAATGAAAAACTACAATCAAGAAAATAAAGCAAAATGATTAGATTAAAAATGAATAAACATTTAGCAAGACTGATCAAAGAGAGAGAAAGAGGATAACTAGGTATAAAAAAAGAGTATATTACAACATACATCTTTTACCCTTTTTTTAAAATAGCATACTTTTAGAAAAGATAGATAATGAGGTGGTATTATGAATAGTTTTATGGCCATAAATGTTAAAGTTTAAATAAAATTGCCAAATTTCTTTTTTAAAAACTCCTACACTCTTTTGACAAAAGAATAAATAGAAAATAATCTATATTGATTAACAAAAGTTATATCTGTAATTTAAAACATTCCATTAATCTCTAGGCTCAGATAGCTTCACTGGTTAATTCTTCCACATATTTAAGAATTAAATATTATCAATCTTTCACGAATTTTTCTAGACACAGAAAAGGTGAGTTAACTTTATAAGGCCAGAATAACCCTGATCCAACAACTTGGCAAAGGTATTATTGTCAGAGCAATCTCTCTCAAGACCATATAAAATTCATAAATAAAATATTGACAAGCCCAATCCAATGTTATGCAAAAATGATAATACACCAAAGTCAAGCAGGGTTTTTTGTAGTACAATCCATTTAAGTCAGCACATTAATGAAATAAAGAATAAAATCAGATGGTAATCTCAACAGAGGAAAGAATTTGATAAAATTCAACACTCTTTATTCTAAAAACTCCTAGCAAACTTGGAATAGGGTGAACTTTCTTAATTGGACAAATAATATTTTTAAAATACTTATATCAAATATCATATTTAAGAGTGAAATACTGAAAACTTTCTCTCTAAAATTGCGAATGAAACAAGGATACCTGATATTACCATTTGTATCTAACATTGTACTTGTTGACTTGGCTGGTATAATAATGCAAGAAAAAAATTAGAAGTAAGAATTGCGATAGAGGAAATTAAAATGCCCTTACATATAATTTGATTGTATGCAATAGGCAATCTAAAAGAATATACAAATAGAACTAGCAAGTGAAACAAGTGAGACTGATATTAATTAATTGTGTAACTGTTTTTATGTAACAGTAGTAAATGGAAAGTAAAATTTTAGAAAATACTGTACTCCTATAGGGTTGCTACCTAGGATTAGGTAAACCTCAAGGAGACTGTTTACAAAAGAAAGGATAAAGCCAAAGGCAAGAGATAGAGAGCACTCAGGTTGCATCCTTTAAGCCCTGGCAACTTGTGAGGAGAGATCTTCCCCATCCTTCCCAGTTACTGGAGTCAGTAAATACTGTTTTTAAAGCTAATTTGAGTTAAGTGCTAGTAACTAAAGAAAAATATTCCTTTGCTTTCAAACCAAACCTTAAAAGTTTCTTTCCACCATTGAGAAAGATCTCCCTATTCTGACACCTGGAGTATCCAGATCACACTGAAGACCCTTCTGTGTGACATCTTTATCCCTCCATGCACATCTTTCATGAAGCCAGCATTCAAGATTTCACATACCTCTTTTCAGGTATTCAGTTTCCCACCCTTCTGAAAATTCTTATTAAAAACGTGTTTGTTACTCACCTACTGGGTGATTTTTATGGCCTATCTCAACGAATCCTCATCACGTATCTATGGGGTAGCTTATTGAGGACAGTGATATAGAGAGACAGTGATATAGAGACAGCTTATAGAGGACAGTGATATAGAGAGATGTTAATGGGTGTATTCAAGGTCATACAGCAAGTCGCTGTCTCCACTTCAGCGTGTATAAATCCCACAGATTCTCATCAGCCAGGTTTTCATCCTATCCCTAAGCCTCAAGTCAATTAATAGGACTAGAATAAGAGAATTACTGTAACTGACTAAGCCTGGTCACATTTCTCCCATGTGGTCACATGTACCATAGGTGGGACTGGCAGCCCTATCAGAATAATGTGGCATGTGTTCCAGGGGAGGAGCAATTCTCCAAAAAACAAAACAAAAAAAAAAAAAAGAGGATAGAAACAATCACACTGGAGAGTCAAATCTGTGACTGCACAATCCACTACATTGAGTGTGCCTAAAGTTAAGAATTGTGGATTTCTACAGACACCTCATTAAATTCTAGCTGTGTGATTTGGCCTGGATATTTCACTGCTCTGGCCTTCATTTTCCTCATCTATAAAATAACGCACTTCACAGAGCCATCATAAACGTTAAATGAAATAATAAACCTTTTGGCATGTTTTTGCAATAGCTGGTACCGGTTGTTCCTTTCCATGTTTAGTGCTTCCTTCAGGGTCTGTTGTAAGGCAGGCCTAGTGGTGACAAAATCTCTAAGCATTTGCTTATCTGTAAAGGATTTTATTTCTCCTTCACTTATGAAACTTAGTTTGGCTGGATATGAAATT
>NW_012101365.1:9929130-9949435 GCF_000951045.1 Mandrillus leucophaeus | reverse complement strand
GGGCCTATCATGGGGAGGGGGGAGGGGGGAGGGATTGCATTGGGAGTTATACCTGATGTAAATGACGAGTTGATGGGTGCTGATGAGTTGAGGGCTGCAGCACAGCAACATGGCACAAGTATACATATGTAACAAACCTGCACATTATGCACATGTACCCTAGAACTCAAAGTATAATAATAAAAAAATAAATAAATAAATAAATAATAAACCAAGGATGCTTTGTGCCTTGGACATAGAACTGCTCTGTGGGTAGCCATTATTAATAATATTAATTTTCATCTCATAGGCATAGGAACAAAAGCCCAAAGAGGTTGTGACTTACTCTTGGCCACATCCACTGAACACCCCAATGGAGAGATCAGAACAAGTGGAAGAGCCTGGAGCCCTGCAGACATCCTTTACACTCTGGGAATTGTACAAATGACTGATCAATGGTGACGTTTGGTCCTGAGGGAGACGGAGGCTCACATTTAGCTGTGCTTAAGGACAATCGTATAATAATCATAATATCTTGTGCTGCATGGTGCTTTTATTTTTCAAAGTGTTTGCCATCAATTACATCATTTTACTCTTAAATATCCCTATGAGTCAGGAAAGACATCATTGCCATTAGTTGTTGTTCTTATTATTGATTTTTTAAAAATGCTCTGCTTGTTACAGAGCAAATAAAGCCACTCCCATTTTTAAACTGTTTCTAGTATATTTTTTCAATAAATTCTGTGCTTTAGCTTTCTCTTACTCGAGTTGTTGTCTTCAAATTGAAACATGGCGAATTTCCTTGATAAATGCACAGCAAAATGGCTTAGGAAGAGAATCACTAAAGAGTGGAAGAGCAGGAAAATGCATTTTTATGTACAAAAAAAATGGATTACAAAATCTGTAATTCCCAGTCTTGAATTTCTGCAGCAGCTCAAGTCAGGAGGACCAAGAGATCTATGAGCTGATATGACACCACAAGTTAGCAGCTGTTCACATGGATCCCAGGCAGTTGCCAAACGAATGCATCTCTCAACATAAACAGAACCAGTGGAAAGTCTGGGCCTCATGAAATCTTGACATCTGCCAAATTCCAGCTGCATGAAAATGAGATCTTACCTTCTTTTCTCATCATACAGAGAAGAAGGTATGATGCAGAAAAGAGAATTCTCATCTAGGTAAAAGCCAGAAATCCCAGATTCTACCACTCAGCTCTGCCATGGCCTTACTTTAGGCAAGTCAAAACCACTCTCAGAGCCTCATTCACTTCTAGAGAGTGGAAATACATGAACTTCTGAGGAAGAAGATCTGGTTGTGAATCCAGATTTTCTGCATTTTGACTGCATGACAAGTTATTTAATTTTCTGAACTCTAGTTACAACATTTGAATTGCTTAGATTTGAAGATTAACACCAATCTGTAAAAACACCTAATATATTGTTGGGCATATAGCAGAGGATTAAGAGTTATTAGTAGAACAAAATAAGCAATAAAGTTTACATAGGCTTGAAAGATATACATATGCTATACACATACATAATTACAGTGGTATTTCTTAAAAATAAAATCAGTTATTTTAAATGATTATAAAGGAATATGATACATCATGCATAGTATACATTAAACATTTTATATTATTTAGAATTCCTGAATAAATAATAGCTCTTCAAAAAAAGTAACATTGTATAAAAGCAAGAGGTAGGATCACTCTCTTCTTTCATACAATAATTATCTAACAATCTCCTATGTGCCAAGCACTTTCATGCGCATGCTACTAACAAAACATACGGTGTCTGCCTTGTATAGAAAGGACGTTCAGCCAATTATAATGAAGGACTGTTCTTCCCTGGGGAAAGTACTTAGAAAGACTGTTTGAGGAATATATAAAAGTGCTGTCAAACTCAGTCTCAACAGAGTTTAGCTAGGTGAAAACAAAAGGTAGAGAATTCTAGTTTGAGCAAAGAGCATGAATGAACCAGCTTTGAGAAGAACATGAAAGACATTTGCTAAGAAAGAAAGAATCTATGGAAATCTTGGGGGTGGGGGAAGCATGAATCAATCTCTCAATTGACAAGAGATGAGATCCTTGTCTAATAATATAAGAAACTACCACATGACGAATGCCGATCTTTTAATAGTAAGGTAGTTGGAACTCACTTATAAAAATCAAGTAGCAAAATGATTTAGCTGTTGGTTAACTCCAGCCTGGGCTATGCTGTGCATGGGAAATGAGCTCAGCTTTGAATGCAGCAGATTATGCTTGTTTGGGTAGTACTTCTAATCGAAGCATATACTTATATTTTCCCTCAATCACAGGAAAACAAATTGGCAGTGGCATATTGCTTTGATATTTCAACCATTTGCTAGATTTCCATCCCTCCAAGATATCCAGCATCCAATTCATGCTAAACAGAAGCATGAAGCATGAGTAGGCCAAACTAGACAAACCAGTATTTATGAGCCTATTCAAACCTTGTAAAGATTTGATCAGCAAATATGCCAATTGATACACCATGTTTTACAACTGCAGTTGTCTTGGTCTATAAAACGTATTATAAATCTGAAGGGATTTCTGCTTTCTTTGCACACATTTCTGTTTTACTGCCACCGAGTGGTCTAGATTAAAATTGGCAGTTTTGTTGCTTGGAGTTTCAGGAAGCAAAAGAAAGAAGAGTATTTTTATTTTTAAGTATAAGATACAAATAAATAATCCAGAAAGGCATCTTTCTCTCCTGCCTGGTTCATTCTATTTTCTCCATCTAAATATCTCCCCCAGTATACACAAAGCCACACATGCACACACACACCCCCCATTCTATTTTCTCCATCTAAATCATCTAAATTCCTCCCCCAGTACACACACACATCCCACACACATTATTCCAGTCAAAATCTCGAAGACCCTAGTATGGATGATGGCCTATAGTATCCATGGGCTATTCTACCTGTGTGACCTTGAATAATTCATTCTACTTTTCTTTTCTACAACAGAGATTTGCTGAAACACTGTAAGAGTTTTTTTGTTTGTTTGTTTGTTTTTGTTTTTTAGCTCTTCTTCCCCATCCACTCCCTAGGTGGTATTTCTGATGTTTTAATATTATCCCATTCGTTATAAGCTGGATTATGACCTCCAAAAATGTATATGTTGAAGCCCTAATCTCCAAGTACCTCAAAACATGACTATATTTGGAGATATGGTCTTAAGAGTGGTAATTAAGTTAACATGAAGTCGTTAGAATGGGCTGTAATCCAATCTGACTGGTGTCCTTATAAAAAGTGGAAATTTGTACACATAGACTACAGAGATGCAGGCACAGAGAAGAAAGACTATATGAGGATACAGCAAGAAGGCAGCCATCTGCAAGCCAAGGAAAGAGGCCTCAGAAGAAACCAAACCTGCCAACACCTTGATCTTGGGCTCTGGCCTCCAGAACTGTGAGAAAATAAATGTCTGTTGTTTAAGCCACCCAGTCTGTGGTACATCATTATGGCAGCCCTAGCAAGCTAATATGCCATCTGAAGCAAAGATATCAAATAATACATAATGTATAGACTTCAAAGCAAGCAACTGGTGTCTTGTTAAAGAGTCTGTGGCATGAAATTGCCTGAATCTCCAATCCTAAGAGGTCTCAACTCAAGATGATTGAAAACTAAGAGCTCCATCTGTGTAACTATATATACCTACATAGACATGTATATTTATATATGTAAATATGTATATTTACATATATGGATATATATTTATATATGTAAGTATATATGTACATACACATGCATATATGCTATATATACACACACACAGCTTTGAGAGTGAGACAAACAGGTTCAAATCCAGGCTCTGTCACTTATTAGCCGGGTGGCCTAGGCAGAATAATTCTCTAAGATGTATGACTCTGTTTTATAATGACAAAACTGGAAAATAACAACATATAGTGGTATAATGAGGTAATACATAAGCATTAAAGGATGTAATCTTTTTTCTTTATAATCCGTACTTATACCTCATATATGTATTAGGGTTCTCTAGAGAACTAATGGGATAGATGTATATATGAAAGGGAGTTTATTAAGGAGTATTGACTCACATAATCACGAAGTGAAGTTCCACAAAAGGCTATCTGCAAGCTGAGGAGCAAGGAAGCCAGTCCAAGTCCCAAAACCTCAAAGGTAGGGAAGCCAACAGTGCAGTCTTTAGTCTGTGGAAGAAGGCCCGAGAGCCCCTGGCAAACCACTGGTGTAAGTCCAAGAGTCCAAAAGCTGAAGAACTTGGGAGTCCGATGTTCCAGGGCAGGAAGCATCCAGCATGAGCGAGAAAGATGAAAGCCAGAAGCCTCAGCCAGTCTAGTCTGTCCATATTCTTCTGCCTGCTTTTATTCTAGCAGCACTGGCAGCTAATTAGATGGTGCCCACCCAGATTGAGGGTGGGGCTGTCTCTCCCAGTCCACTGACTCAAATGTTAATCTCCTTTGGCAGCACCCTCACAGACACAACCAGGAACAATACTTTGCATCCTCAATCCAATTGAGTTGACACTCAATATTAACCATCACAGCTCAGATCACAAAGAAAATAATTTCCACTCCTTTCTACCCATTACTCAGGTAGCCCCAGGGGGATGTGCGGTTAATGCTAATCTTGAAAACTGATGTAGATTTGGACCTGTTTTCAGAAGAAGCAGAATGGCCCAACATTAAAGGGAAACAGCCTCTCTTTCTGCCTTATTTTCTGCTGATGACTTAGCCTGTGACCCAACAAGCCCCCCGCTAAGTACAAGTACACTACAAGTACTCAGCATCTGCTCTACAGAATCAGCTAGACCCACAGCAGGACCTAATCTTAACTTGGAGGAAGTAGAAAAGATCCCAAATCTATTTTTGCCAAAGGGCCCTGATCTTTTTTTTTTTTTTTTGAGACGGAGTCTCGCTCTGTCCCCCAGGCTGGAGTGCGGTGGCGCGATCTCGGCTCACTGCAAGTTCAGCCTCCTGGAGTCACTGCCATTCTCCCGCCTCAGCCTCCCGAGTAGCTGGGATTACAATATCCCGCCACCACGCCCGGATAATTTTTTGTATTTTTAATGGAGATGGGGGTTTCACCATGTTAGGCGGGATGGTCTCGATCTCCTGACCTCGTGATCCACCCACCTCGGCCTCCCAAAGTGCTGGGATTACAGGCGTGAGCCACCGTGCCCGGCCTGGGCCCTGATCTTTAATATCTACCGTTCTGTAAATAAAGATGACATTTTGGCTCCCAATTTGACTCCATGTTTCAAAGTCTCTACTAGTTGGAATCCGATAGAATGAAGCTTCTAGTCTTCTGACAACAGGGACCAAGAAGTCAGTGGTGTCAAGGAGCAAAGATGGGTTCCTCAGGAAAACACTGAGTTGATCTTGGCAGAGACTCATTGCCCTGGGCAAACGCACTGGGATATCTAGTGGAACTTCTTTTTTTTATTATTATTTTTTAAATTTTCATTATTTATTTATTTTTTAATTCACCAGTTTTTGGGGAACGGGTAGTCTTTGATCACACGGATAAGTTCTTTAGTGGTGATTTCTGAGATTTTGGTGCATCCATCATGTGAGCAGTGTACGCTGTACCCAATGTGTAATCTTTCATCTCTCACCCCCTCCCATCCTTCGCCCCAAGTCCCCAAGTTTATTGTATCATTCTTATGCCTTTGAGTCCTCATAGCTTAGCTCCCACTTACAAGTGAGAACCATATGATGTTCAGTTTTTCCATTCCTGAGTTACTTCACTTAGAATACTGGTCTTCAACTCCATCCAGGTTGCTGCAAAGGCTATTATTTTGTTCCTTTATATGGTTGAGTAGTATTCCATCGTGTGTGTGTGTGTGTGTGTGTGTGTGCATGTGTGTGGGTGTGTCTATCACAATTTATTTATCCACTCGTTGGTTGGTGGGCATTTCGGAAATGGAACTTCTTTTTATGAGATTTTAAGAGCAGTAAACAAAGGCAACAAGAGAAAATGACAGCCATACTGTACTCAGCATATAAAGTGGGAGAAAGATCCCATTCTACAGAGGCTCTATGGTTTCCTATAGAAATACTAGTTCCAAGGCAGCACAGCAATGTTTAGTCCCATCAGATTAATGATTTTTCATTCCAACAGAGTAGCATCCCCACAAGGAGCATTTGAAATAAGGGGATGTGTTTTCATAGCCACAATGAATGAATGGAGTGCACTTTTGGTATTCATTTTCAAGGACTGGGGTTGCTAAATGTCCTGCAATGTTCTTGACAGTCCTGCAAAATGAAGCATGTCCCACCTAGAATGCCAGTACTACCTCCTCTGAGAAGTACCACCGTAACTTGAGGATGGGGGCAATTATTCATTCTCTTTCATCCTTTAATATAACATTTTCTGAGCTCCTTCATATCAGGCCCTGAGTGAAAATTGATGGATCTGATATTAACAACACAGTCACCCATAAATTTCAAAGCATATCAGTGGATATTCCATGAATTCTCACCAACACACCGTCACTGAACTTTTGTTGAATTTTTTTTCTCCCTTGAGAATATCATGGAAGCCACTTGAGAATAGCACTTTGAGGGTGTTCTCCAGGAGGATGTTATTATAATTACCAGACAAGGATGCTATGGTCCAAAGTGCTCCAAGCATCAAACCCTCAAGAGACTACAACAGACCTGCATTCCTTATGATTCTCACAGTGTTGAGGCCACACTGGGCTTTATCCCAAAAAGTGGGAGATACCTTTGCTTTTCCCTTTTATGTGACTCTGTCACCTGTTCACCAAACAAGTGCCACTTATGTTCTCATGTCTCAGAGTCTCCCCCCATCACTCCTTTATCATCCACTTCTAGCTATGTATAGAATAGACTGGGGTACATGAGCAGGATACCTAAATTTCAGATAAACACTCTAATGTCCAACCTTTTTCAGACTCTGTCCTAGATACCACATAAAACCACATTATTTTTCTCCTTCAATAACTCTTTTCCACCCCTGGAAAAAACCCTCAAACAAATCTGCCCCCTAAGGCTTTACTTACCAGTTCAATTTATCAGATATATGTAAATCCTAGTTTAGGGTCAAACTGGAATGCCCCCTCCTACTACATATGAATTGAATTAACTATGCTTTCTTATACGTGTTGATGATTGATACAGATTAGATAAATAGAGGACAGATCCACTGACAGAGAGGGGAAGGGAGGAAGGAAGGAAGGAGGGAGGGAGGGAGGGAGGGAGGGAAGGAAGGAGGGAGAGAGGGAAGAAAGTGGATGGGTGCTTGGCAGACACCACACTCCCAATTAAATTTAGCTAGTATCATTAATACACGTTGCAACAACTCTGCTATCAATGTCATTTTAAAAATGCAGAAACTGAGGCTCAAAGCCACAGGCAATTAGTCCGTAGCTTTAGGAGTCTAACTCATCTCTGACTCCAAAGTTCAGGTACTTTCGATTAAATTCTACAAGCTCTACATTCCACCCTATGTAAAACTCAGTCACTTTGAAACTATGTAACAATGTATCATACATAGAAGACTGTATGTATACCCATTATGTATTTGTGCTTCATTCTGTAAACATGGGTTCCTCTCTCATCACATTCTGAAAAGGACGGTAAATTGTCATGGTTGGACTGCTGTGTGCAGCTGAAGCCAAATGTCATGTGCTGCATGTCAACAAAGCCTACGTCACACTTGACATACACCAATTTACGCTATTCTAGAGATAATAACAGGCATATTACAGAAATAAGTAGGTATCTTTCTTCCGCATGTACTGTGGGTGGATAAACTGTAAACAACATTTTCTTTATTTGAAAGTTGTAAATGCAACAGATGGGAAAATTTCTGTTAATAACATATCAGCAATCATGCATATCTATATTTTGTTTGTAAATATAAACTTGTTCTGAATCATAGTGAATTTTCTGCAAGTGTGGGTGTGGTAAACATTACTAGGGCTCATTATTATCCACTTCTCTCTTTTCAGGCACAGGGAGACTGTGCCCTTTTTAAGGTATAGGGCTATCATTGACTCAGACCAATGGACTGCATGCAGCAACAATGTGTGTGTCTCTCCTAAGGCAAAACATTTCATTCCAGGTGGGTAACCTTCTAGCACTTTCTTGTCTTGCCACAGGCATCATGGAAGCATGTGTTGAGAGGGAGGTGCTGTAGGGTGCACATAGACCAGATTGTTGAGCCAGCACATGGAGGATAATCATCCTGGAGAACTGCCCAAATCCACAGCAGAATTTGTGTGAATGAAAATTACATTTTTGGTTTCTCAAGCCATGGAGCTGTAGGTGTTGTCTGTTAACACAGTGTAACTTGGCCTCTCCTGATTAATGGGATGGGTGAGGTTATTTCATTCATACTGTAAGATAACACATACATCTCTCTGTTGTAGTCAAAAGTAACATATGCATTGTCATCTGATACTCAAACTCTACAATCTGGCCCAAACCTACCTTTGTAATTTTGTCTTCTGCATTCTCCAAATGAACCTAGATGTGATTCCTTGGCCATATCCCACTTCTTGCTTTTCTCTGTCTCTACTTACATTATTCCCCTACTTACAGTTATTATCTTCCCTTCTCATATGTCAATTACTACCTGTCTTTTAAAGATTCAACTCATCTGTTAACTCTTCAGAGAAGTCTTTCCTAATCCTACAATTATGAAGCAATTTATCTTTCCTTTGAATTTTCATATTTATTTTTTGTTACTGTACCTTACTTTATGTCATAGCTAATGATTATTTATGAGCATGTTTTATCCCTCCTGCCGGCAATCTTGAGAGGGGCATTTGAATCTGATTCATCATTGTATCCTCAACAACTCACCATGGTGCCTTAAAATTACATTCAATAAATATTTGATAGATGTAGAGGTACCAGTATTATGAATTTAGTAAGTTTTATCATAAAATCAATTTGGGCCACTTAAGTGTGTCTAAAGGAGTCAAGACGCATTCCTTTACTCAATCATTTTTTTTTTCCCCTTTTAAAAAAGGGAGAGCGCTATCCTAACCAGGCCATCTTTATTAGTGGGTAGGGATATTATGCATTGAAAAGTCCTGTCTATACACAAGGTCCGTCTTCTAGGCTGTGAAGCGTATCAGGAAATAGAGCAGGCTTTCTACTTGTCCCAGAAGCATTTAGGAACTGGGGAGTTTATGGCACTGGGGCATAGGGGCTGGTAGTAAGAAAACTGGAAATGAAGAAGAGTATCAGCAGCACTAATAGTTATTGGGAATGTAGAGTGTACCAGGACCTGTGCTAACAGATTTATGTATGTTATATCACTTGCTATTTCCAAGAGCAGCAGGGAGATGGTATCACGTGTTGGATAATACATAAACTCTGTAGCCAGACTGTATATGTTTTAATTCCAGCCCCATCACTACCTGAAATCTTGGACAAGGCACTTGACTTGTCTCTGACTCAGTTTCCTTAATTGAAAATAATACTCCCTACTTATTACTGTAATAAATGTGTTAATAAATAAAAAAACTTAGAAGAAAACCTGTACATGATAAATGCACAATAAATATTGCTTTAAAAAAGAATGATGTTGTTATTATACTCCCTTTATAGATTAAGATACTGAAGCGTAAATGCTAAGCTCATTGCCCAAGGACATTAAGGTAATAATTAGCAGAGCCAAGATTTGAAACCAAACCTTCTAGCCTCAGAATCAGCATTCTTAATTCTTCTACCATACAGCCAGAGGCCTTCAACATTATCGAGATAGAATGTTGCAAGCAATATTAATGCTCCACTTTGCTGGGTAGAAGAATGGTCAGATCCGATAACTTGTGAGGTCTATTTCAACCTTGAGATTCTCTGTGTCTTAATCTATTCAGACTACTATAGTAAATATACCATATACTGGGTGAGTTATAAACAACAGAAATTTATTTCTCATGGTTCTGGAGACTGAGAAGTCCAAGATCAAAGTGCAGCAGATTCAGTGTCTGAAGAAAGTCTGTTTCCTGGTTCAAAGACAGTCTTCTTCTTGCTATATTTTCCCATGGTGGAACAGGCAAGGGAGCACTCTGAAGTGTCTTTTACAAGGACTCTAAACCCATTCATGAGGGCCCTGCCCTCATGAACTAACCTCCTCCCAAAGGTCCCATCTCCTAATACCATCACCTTGGGGATTAGGGTTTCAACATACAAATTTTAGGTAACACATTCAGTATATAGCACTGTAGTTCTATTCACAGATGTTAAAACTTAAAGGCAGGTAAAGTTCTTAACAATCTAGAGCAGGGTAAGCTAATAGCAGAGGAGGCCAGATGGTCTTTATGTGGTTTAAAACTTCTGCTCTGTGGTCATTCTCTTGAACTTTATTACAACCACATTTTCCAGGCCACTATTATTATGCTATAGAATTTTAAAACATAATGCTCCAAGGAGATGCTTTAGAGTCCAGCAAATGTGAATTTGAAT
Organism: Mandrillus leucophaeus; assembly: GCF_000951045.1. Lineage (NCBI taxonomy): Eukaryota > Metazoa > Chordata > Mammalia > Primates > Cercopithecidae > Mandrillus > Mandrillus leucophaeus. Next base: position 9,939,005 of record NW_012101365.1, on the reverse strand, counting down.
CATTGTACTACCATTTATTTGTGGTAAGATCTTGGGCAAGTTATTCAACCTCCTATCAGGTTAACCTCTATTGGGTTCCTGCACCTTATAACTGTCTGGGTACTAACTCTTCCAATAGCTCCTACTAACAATTTTGTACATGATTATACCACCCACCAGTTCCATCCCCCAATACAGCAGTTCATTGGTTCAGATATTTCCTGACCAAGCTGGGCCGACCATAATTGCTCCTCTAGCAAATGGAACTAAGAAATTCCAGATTTTGCCAGCTCCTTGGGTAGAAATGAAACTTGTGAATTATGATTAGTGACTTTCTATCTGGTAATTATTTATGAGCATGTTTTATCCCCCAGCATGTGACCTGGGGGATGAGAAAACATTAATGTGTGCTACAGAGAAGAATAAATGAAGCTGATACACAGAGTAGTAGAGACAAGAGTCCTAAAAAAATTACCTGCCATAGTCCCTGACTGTTCCAGAGGCCTGGATTCATTTCTGTACTTAGTTTCATAAGAAATTCCCTTTTTGCTACAGTCGGCTGCGGTGGAATTTCAGCTATGTACAACCAAGGTCCTCGACAATCCAACACTCTGAGATCAGATTCCTCATCAGTAGAACAGAGATAATAATACCCTACATCCCTTATAAGATCATTACTGAAATTAAATGAAGTGCCACATAAAAAGTGCCTCATCCAACGACTAGCACATAGTAAACCTTAAATAAATAATAGCTGCTATGATAATATGCTTATCAAAATCACATTATACTATTAAAAGTCATCTCTCATGTTTATTTTCTCTCATGTATGTAATATACATTTGTGATCACATACTATGTACTATCACTGTGTTCAGAATGGGCTATGTGGCGAGTAAGACATAGTATTTATTTATCATCAACAATTGAGCAGGTGAGAAAGATTCTAAAGTCATAATTATTATCAAAATAGTAGATTCAATAAAACTGCTGCTGTACTGAAAAGAGTGAACCACCTGACTGGGGGCATTGAGGATAAATGCCTTTGCAGGGTCAGTAATATGGACATGATCTTAAAAGTCAGAAACCGAGTCACACAAAAGACCTTTCATGCAGAACAACAACAAAAACGCTCAGCAGAGGCATGTGGGGATAAAACTCCAGGGAAGGTTGTGGAACACCAGTTAACTGCAGCTGAAGCTCATTAGGTTGGGAGAGAACATGGGACATGAGTTTGGGGAGGTGAGCAAAGCCAAACCAAAGAGGCCATAATAAAGAACGTGAACTCTAGTGTTCTTCAGCACTATAGGGTGACTAAGGTTAATAATTGATATGTATTTTCAAACAGCTAGAAGAGAAGTTTTGAGATGTTTTCAACACAAAGAAATAAATATTTGAGCCAATGGATATGATAATTACCCTGATTCAATCATTATACATTGTACACAAGTATTAAAATATTACCTTTACCCCATAAAATATGTATAAAGAAAGAACACTAATAGCAATAAACTCTTGCAGTACCAAACTCTATCCTAAACATGTTAACTCATTTAACCTCACATTGTGGTACATATTGGTATTATTCATGAAGAAATAAAGTCACAGAAAGGCAAAGTAGTTGCCTGAAATAACATCATATTAAATGGAAACCAGGTTTTGAACCCTGTTAAGGGTTGAATGGTGTCCCCCTCCTCCCACTTTATTTGTTGGCATCCTAGCTCTGACCATCAGATCTCACAATGTGACCTTATATGTAAGTAGGGTGGTTGCAGAGGTAATTAGCCCAATATCACTTGTGTCCTTATACACAAGGGGAAATTTGGACACAGACACACACACAGGGAGAACACCATGTGAACATGAAGATGGAGATCTACAAGCCAAGAAACATCACAGACTTCCTGCAAACCCGGAGAAGCTAGGAGAGAAACATGGAATAGACCCTCCTTCACCACCAAATGAAGGAACCAACCCTGCCAATACTTTGACCTCAGACTCCTAGCTTCCAATAACTATGAGACAATGCATTTCTGCTCTTCAATCCACTCACTTTGTGGTACTTCTTTATAACAGCCCTAGAAAACTATTACAGGGCCCAAATTTGGCCCATCTAATCAGTATGCTATACAGTTTTATTTTTCCAGAGCCAAGAGAGCATTTTAAGGAGAAAAGAAACTTGACCATATCTGCTTTCTATTTAAAGTCAGCCTGCCTTTGCTTGTCTTTTTACCTGAAGTCCCTCATTAGTCATAAAGACTAATGGCTTGGGTCCTGTATGTCTCTTGGAGAAAAAACAAATGTAACACCCCCATATCTTTGTAATACAGCTCAGTTTAACATCAGTATTTGCCTCTCCTCTATTTGGACAAGAGACTTCACTGCAAAATGCCTCATTTTTATAGATCTATGATTAGACTGTTCAAAACAGCAGTTCTTTATTGCTTCCTGTTTATAAACTCATTCTACTTTGACTTATAAGGGCAAAAACAAAACACTGGAGACCATTTTTTTCCTCTTCCTTACTCTGTTTGATGGTAAATGTAAAATCCTGAAGTTTTAGGAGGGGGCATTCTTTGGTCCCTTATTGCAGCTATTTATCTTTCTTTGGGAAGAAAGGAGAGAGCGCTGACTCGGATGGAGATGTTTCTGTGGAATCTTTCTCTGGTGACTCATAATCTAAAGCTGTTGAATTCAAGGAAGGCAGTTTTAACCACAGTATTTAATCTTGTGGAGACATTTATTGCACAGCTTTTTGTTTTGCCTTGTTTAATATAAACCACTGGAGAGATGTTTCGTGGTTGTGTCATTTCATAAAGCAGAGTGTAAAGTAGACAATAGCAGATAAGAAAAGACCACTCCTTAGCAATTCTGTCACAGAATCTGCATTCTGTAAGGAATGTAGAGCCTTAAAACAGCAGCAATAAAAATATTATCATTAATACATATTGATAGGAACAATGGCTAACTAACATCCACAGAGGAAGTATGGAGGAGGGGCTGTAGAGGCTACTTACAGAGTCAGGCACACCTGGATTTTTTATTATGCTTCTGACTTTTCCTAGCTACATTCCCTTCAGCAAGTTCTTTTTCTTCTCTAAGTCTCAGGTTCCTCATCTCTGATATGAGAATATTAAGTCTTTTTTCATAAGGTTGTTATGAAGATGAAATGGGATGTTGAATGAAAAGCTCTTAACTCAGTGTCTGGCACATACTAAATGTTCACTAAATGTTAGCTGCTATTGTTATAAACAAGAATATAATTTATTATAAGCCTGTTGCATGTCAGGGGCCTCCAGGTACATTATGTCTAATCCTGATAATCTTAGAGGGTAATTATTATTTTCTCCACCTTACAGATAAAAGAGTTAAATTACTTGTTCAAGGTCACTCAGCAGAGGTTCCCTCAGGTCCGAAAACTAGATCAGATTTCACCTGAATACCATCAAACTGGTAGAAGAGCTGCACAATAGAAAGCCTCTCCCCAATGCCACTGTGTTTCAAGTTGGCATTTGTAAAACCTACAGAGTGAAGATGAGGTCAAAGGATAGTCTTTAGTAGAATAACTAATTTGGTCAAAACCAATTTGCTCCTTCAAGCTTTATCAAAGAATTTATAGGAAAATTCAAAATGCCATCCAATCAATTAACTGTATCCCATAGATAAAATTTAATAACCTGAAGTTTAAGAGTCTCTCTGTTAGTCAGGTCTCCTTGGGTAAAGATTAATGACAGTCATCTCAAAATATTGTAAACAAAAGGGACGTTTATTACTCGTGTGTTTGAGAGTTCTGGAATCTCTAATTTCAGGCATAGCTGGATCCAGGCTCTTTGCTTTCCTCTCCTTCCCCGTGCTGGCTCCATTTTTGGCTCTGCTTTTCTCTGTTGGCTGACTTCCTTCTCTCTGAAAAATTGTAGTCTAGTAATCTTAACAGATATAAACTTTTTTCCTCCTATATGTGTATACAAATGATCCTTGAACAACACAGGTTTGACCTGTGCAGGTCCACTTATAGGCAGATTTTCTCCCAGCTCTGCCACCTCCAAGACAGCAAGATCAATCCCTCCTCTTCCTCCTTCTATTCAGCGTACTTCATGTGAAGATGTTGAGGATAAAGACTTTTATGATGATCATTTTCACTTAGTAGATACATTTTCTCTTCCTTATGATTTTCTTAATAAGATTTTCTTTTCTCTAGCTTACTTTATTATAAGAATACATTATATAATATATATATAAAATATACACAATATGTGTTAATTTATGATGTTATCAGTAAGGCTTCCAGTCAACAGCAGGCTATAAGTAGTTAAGTTTTGGGGGAGTCAAAAGTTACACGCAAATTTTCAACTGTACGAGGAGTCATCACCCCTAACCTCTGTGTTGTTCAAGGGTCATTGATAAGAACTTTGGCCTTTTTAAGCCATAGAGTATAATCAAGCAACACTTTGACTGAAAATGCCCACAAGGGCTCCTTGAAACAGGAAAAGATATTCCCAAAGAAAGCATTCAATTCACAGAAAGAAAGAATAGGGAAGCGTTTTAGGTGGACAAAACTCCCATGAGAACCATTTTCATTAGAGTATTTTTTAGAAAGACATATTAATATTCAATTTTGGTTATCTTCTCCTTCATTCATTTGCTCAGAAAATTTTGTAGAGCACACTATAATCTAGATACTGTTCTGGATATTTAACAAACACAGAGAAGAAAAAGAAAAGAAGAGTCCTTCAATAGCATGACATTAAATTTTCCCATGGATAATATAATAAATTACCACACACAAATGTATTGTCTTACATTTTTGAAGGTTAGATGTCCAAAATCAGTCTCACTGGGCTAAAGTCAAGGGGTCAGCAGAATAGATTCCTTCTTGGGGTCTTGAGTAGAATCAGTTTCCTTGCCTTTTCTAGCTTCCAGAGACCATCTGCATTCATTGGCTCATGATCCCTTCCTTAAATCCCTGTACCCCCTTGCCTCCATTGTCACATTTACCTCCTCTTCTGTAGTCAAATCTCTCTCACCTCCCTCCTATAAAGACACTTGTGATTACATTTAGGGCTCATCTGAAAAATTTAGATAATCTTCCCCTCTCGAGTTCCTTCACTTAATCACATCTGTAAAGTTCTTTTTGCCATGGAAGATAATATTCACAGGTTCTGGGGATTTAAAGGTGGACATCTTGAGGGAGGGGCATTATTCAGCCCTCTACAGCATAGCACGAGAAGCCCGGACAACCAAAGCAAATAAATACCACACTCTCAGACAAAGACAGACATATTTCCTAAGAGAGAAACCACAAGTTATATATAAGATTAACAAGCTACTTTCAGCTGTGGAATCCAGTTTGGCTTCTTGCAAAATAACAGCAAACATTTACATTGTTCATTATGTGTCAGGCATTGTTCTAAGTTCCTTTCTTGTATAACTCACTTAAAATTCACAAAAAGTCATCCTCATTGTATGGAAGAGGAAACTAAAGCACAAAGATGTTAAGTGATTTGCCCAAGATTGCACTGAACTAGCAGGGCAAGGATTTGAACTCAAGGTGAATGATTCCCAAGTTCACATATCATTTGAGATCCAACTTAAAGAATGGATAGGCAGGCTGACACAATGAGAAATGGAGGGGCATTATAGGCAGAGGAAACAAAGTGAACAAAGACACCAAGACAGAGATATGAAAGGGAGAGTCAGGCCACTGAGTAAACTGGGTTGGATGCAGCGTAACAGGCCTAGAAGAAGTAGTGGGAGATCAAGCTAGAGATCTAGCTTGAAGTCAGTTAGTGGAAGGTCTTGAAACCACAGACACCTGCTATGGCTGATGAGATCTTTCAGACGTTTGGTAGAGGAGGGGACTTGTCAGAGTTGGGCCTTGGGAAGACTGATCTGGAAGCAATGTGAAGGCTGGGAGGGAGGAGTCAGAAGGGAGCTGTCCCTGCTTCTCTGCTCCCTTAGCATTTTCTATATCGTAGAATGTGGTTATGTGTCTCACCCACTAGAGAGTGAGCCCCTAGACGGGAGCTGAATGTGCTGTCCATCTCTGGCTGCATGTGCCAGTGGGTGATACATTTATCTGTAAAGCACAGTACAGCTAGAGGTTAGGAGGCAGAGGTATGGATGCTAGAGCTGCTGCTGCCTACGTTGATGCAAATAACAATACTATTTGGGAGTCAATCTAAAGTGTCTTTGCCTATCATCTGAAGTTTATTTTAGCATAATAACAACTTACTGGAAATGTAGGATATGCAGATCTATATTCTAATCTTAGCTCTGTACTTGCTTTTGCAGGATTTGGAGTAATTCATCAATACCCCAACTTGTTTCTTTTCTCTTTAAAATAAAGTAAAACTATTTTATTTATAACTATTAACTTGTGAGGTGAGAGTTATCCAGCTCACATAAGGGATCTGGCATAGAGATAGTACACAACGTTATTATTATCAATGTATAATATTCTGGTTTTGTTTGTTTGTTTGATACTGAGTCTCCCTCTGTCCCCCAGGCTGGAGTGCAGTAGTAGGATTTTGGCTCACTGCAAGGTCCATCTCCCAGGTTCAAGCAATTCTCCTGCCTCAGCCTCCGGAGTAGCTGGGACTACAGGTGCGCACCACCACGCCCCGCTAATTTTTTGTATTTTTAGTAGAGACAGGGTTTCACCATGTTATCCAGGATGGTCTCAATCTCCTGTCCTCCTGATCTGCCCACCTAGGACTAACAAAGTGCTGGGATTACAGGCGTGAACCACTGCGCCCGGCCGACAATTTCATTTAATTTAGTCACCAGCTCCCAGTTAGGACCCTGTTATTATTTTGCCCCGTTTTATAGATGAGGAAACAATCTCAGGGAAAAGAAGAGATTTACTCAAGCTATACAGTGGAGACGTCTGGATTTGAACCTACTGTGTTCGAATCTCAACTGTGTGCAAACTCACAAAGGGAAATGAAGCTTCAGAGGAAGGGCAGGACAAGGGTGACCACACAGGTGAGCCAGATGGGCGAGAAGGATGCCCGCATATCGCTGAAGAAGAGAGAAGGCACAGATCAAAAACACCTAGACTCTTCACCCACCGGTAGCCATAGCCTGGGTCCATTGCCGCCGCAGTGGAGAAAAACCTGGTCCCCGCCCAGAAACAGCCTTCTGCGTCCTTAGCGACCACGGCGGAAGAGGCGCCCCCCGCGACGCGGGCCCTGTGATTGGCTAGATTCCTGGGCTCAGTCCCCACGCCCCGTCCTGTCTCCAGGGTCTGAGAGTGTCAACTTCCTGGGGAGAAGCACGGATCGCGCAACTCTGAGCCGCCAGGGTGGGAACGCTGCCCTAGCGGTAAGCACCCCTCTCTGTTCTCTCCTGGGAAAGACCTCAGGACCGACACGCAGCTGCTGGGCAGGGAGGGGACTTGAGGATCACGAATTCCGAGTCTGGAAGATTCCAGACAGGCGCAAAGAGGTTGCAGGTCCCCGGAATGAGGGGCTGCCGTCGCACAGCAGGTCTTTAGTATTGGACTTTTGGGAAGAACCCTGGTCTAGCCATCAGACCCAAGTACTGGAAACAATCCTGTCCTTCATTCTCTCTGTGACCCTTGTCAAATAACACACCCTGTCTGGGCCTTAGTTTTCCAATCTGTGAGGGAGCCTTTGGAGTAGAATGATTTCTAAAGGGCTTTCAGTCTCTGGGTGGTTCTAAAAGGGAGTGTTCAGCTGTGACCAGATTTACTGAACTTCTGATTTTTCCCTTGACATCACTCTGTTTAAACAGCCAGTGCTTATCTTGTGCAGGAGCTCAATTTCAGATTCATTGGATTGTTGTAGAAAGAGATCAGTGATCACAACAAAAGTCTGTCTCTCTTGTGTTCAGTCTCCCTTCAGATGCATTATCTCCTTGGATTCACCCCCAAGTCGTAGAACAGACCCGGAATTATCCTGATCTTATAAATGGAGAAACTAAACATCAGAACTGAATATTGATTCTTCGTATGTCCCACTAATGCCGTAGTTTCCGCTCTGACCTCACTGGAATCCCATCCTATGTCTTGTAGTACAGGAAAGTAGAGTCACCTAATGACTCAGTAGATCTGCTTTGCAGACCTCTTAGGTGAGATTCCCAAGTCCGCTAATTACTGGTGATGTGATGTGATGTGAGTAAGTCATATAGCTACATTTTGCCTGTTTCCTCAACTGTAAAACAAAAGTAATAGTAATTAAAAATATCTTTCTCATGCCTTTGTTAGGAGTGTTAAGTGAGGTAATATAGGTGAAACACTTTGTCCTGCTATTATTATTGCCTGTTGTTATTGACAAGGATGATGGAGTTCCCTAACGGAAAATCAAGAAGAACAATTTACTTATTTTTACCTCTAAGGATTTGAAAGGATTTTGAAAAGAATCATGTCTTCAGCCTGGAAGACTCCCCGTGGATCAGATGCAATGCCTGAGATCATGGTGAAAATCATTGGAAGTAAATACTTTCGATACCTCGTGGAGAAGCCAAAGATGTAAGTCCATATTTGAAAAATACCTATGTTGCTTGGATGATAATGAAGTTTTATTGTTTTTTTTTCACCCAGAAATTTAAACTTAAAAAAATGCCATCCATGGAAAACGAAGTCATTAAGATGCAACAGTAGAGTTAAAATCGTGTTGATAACTTCCATGCGCACTGTTTTCCTAGTATTTTTCATCTTTATAATTCCCCATACTCCTTAATTACTTGGGCCGATTTTCCAAATAGATGGGAAATAAGAGCATTGAGACGTTTATAAATATTAATGGAGCATTACTGCCTTTTCTCATCGGGCTTGTAATCTACCACATGTAGTAATTTTAGGGAGAGTGGGGGAGGTTTATTAGTCAATTTGTTGTGAATTAAAGGAGTAGGATTAATACAGAATCATAAATTGTAAGGTTTTCACTTACTCCTGAAAACCTTAAGGTTTCTCAGGGCTTCTCAGATCGTGGCTAAGATCTCTTTCTTCTCTTCCAAACCCATCACAGTCACATTTAAGAGATGACACTCATGTATTTCTAATATTCACTAGATGTTTCAGCACAGAAGAGTATGACTAGCTCTTTCTTACAGAGTTTCAGTGGCTCAAAAAAGAAGGGAAGGTACTAGATCTGTCTTTCTTATAGTAGGCATTCCATAAGTAATAGCTAGTCAAAAATCGCTTTTCCTTCCTAAGATTATTTCCTTAGCTCTATCTTCTATTTCAGAAATTCGTAGACTGAACAAATATACAAAGATATGGTATCGTTGAACATAGGTGCAAGAAGAAATTTTTACTAAACCTGGCAATCATCAGAATCACCGGGAGGGTCCTCAAAAATAAAGATTCAGGAATCAGCTCAAGGTCTGCTGAATCAAAATCTCTGAATGCAGGTCACCAAGACTGCTGTTATGAAGTACAGGCTTTAATAAGGCTTTAGAAAGTCACATTAGTTCTACTTCCCCACTATCAGTATTGTAAAGTCTAGAGGGATTCCAAAGTGATTGCTATAATCAGTTAGTAAGGTCTGCCACTGCACAGGAACTGAGGTTTGCAGCATGTGATTCATACATTTGGGATCCCTACAGAGCTGAGAGGTGTGAAACTGAATCTTAGATCTGATTCTTTCTTGCCTTTTGATATTGGGAAAATGAATTAACATCTTTGGCCTTAGATTCTATATATATGAAGTGGGGATAAAACAACACCTATCTAGTAATAGGGTTATTGTGAGGATTAAATGAGAAAAAGTATGCAAAGCACCTTTCCAGTGTCTGTTATAAATAACATGCTTAGTAAATAATTCTGCTATTATTACTGAAGTCTTTCTATAGATATAAAACATGTAACAAAAAAACAAACATCTTTCTGTTAGATGCTTGATGTCCCTTTTATATTCTCTCTCTCTCTCTCT
>NW_012101365.1:9925729-9928871 GCF_000951045.1 Mandrillus leucophaeus | reverse complement strand
CCCGCCACCACACCCGGCGAATTTTTTTTTGTATTTTAGTAGAGACGGGGTTTCACTGTGTTAGCCAGGATGGTCTCGATCTCCTGATCTCGTGATCCGCCCGTCTGGGCCTCCCAAAGTGCTGGGATTACAGGCGTAAGCCACCGCGCCCGGCCGTCCCTTTTATATTCTATGCCTAGGATGCAGTTTATGTCTGTTTTATAGATGAGGAAACTAAGACACTGTGATATGGTAAGTGATTATTTTGAGATATGTCAAATCCCTGTCACTGTCAAGAAAAGTAAATAGAATTGGTTTGGACACCTGGCTCAGATCTCCTACCTGGAAGACTATATTATTACTAATTCCATTCCTTCCTTAGGTTGTTTGTTTAGCCTTATTCTCTCCCAAACCCCTTGCTTTTTCCAAGGGTGTGGAACTTAGTATGTTTTTAAACAGAAAGCAAGGAGTAGTATTTAATTTTTAAAATAGTGGAAAGTTAGCTTTATCTCATAGGAAGGTGCCTTTCCCCATTTTGTTTTCTAAACTTCAGGAACCAAAAAATAAAAGAATATATTAAATCAGCTAAATTAATTGTAAAATAAAATATGCAGTTCTATCTCTCCTATTATACTATAACAGCTGGTATTTTTTAAGTAGTTAGACGGGTATTTTGTTTGTTTGCTGTGTTTCCTATAGACTTCATGTTACTGTTGCTGGGATGACATAGGATTAGTAATGTGCATTGCTAAAATATTCTTGTATGTTTAAAAATAATTCTTAAAGCCTTCTCGTTGCTCAGGTAAGGAAAGTGCCGCCACTATCTTGTCATTCATGCTGCAGAATCTGTCTTCCCAAAAGTGTTTATATTCATAAACCAGGGCCCCAGAAGGGTGTTTTCTTTGGGTTGAATAAGTTGAATCAATTAATAAAAATCCACTTAAGAAGCATAAGTAAACATCAAGAAAGAAAGGTTTCTCCAAAATGAAAATTTGAATTAAAAGAAAATCATGGATCAATAATGGATAGAAAAACAGAAATCTTCTCGTATAACCACATTTAGCTCAGATTTCCTGCAGGACATGTGTTGATGATGGGATAGTATGTCAGACCTGAAGGTGGTCTTTTAGATGCAGCCCACTATATTAGCTTGCTAGGGCTGCTGTAATGGTGTACTACAAACTGGGTGACTTAGAACAACAAAAGTTCATGGTCTCAAGTTCTGGAGGCCAGAGGTCTGAAGTCAAAGTGTCCGTAGAGCTGTGATCCCTACGAAGGTGCCAGGGAAGGACCTATGTGTCCTAGGTGCTCCCTTGCTTCTGGCAGTTCCTTGACTTGTGGCAGCATATCTTCAAGCTTTACATGGCTTTCTCCCTGCATCTGCATCTGTGTCTAAATTGCCCCTTTCTGTAAAGACATCAGTCAACTACATTAGGGGCCCACCCTAATCCAGTATGACCTCATCTCAACTCATTATATCTGTAATAACCCTATTTCCAAATAGGGTCATATACTGAGGTATGGGGGGTAGAATATCAACACAGGAATCTTGGAAAGGCCACAGTTCAACCCATAACAACCAGCCTCCCATTTGACAGATGTGGTGAGATAACTAAGGCCTCAGTGGTCTTAAAGTAAGCCCCTGAAGTTCCACGCTGGTTATTAAGAACTAAGACTGGAATGGAGCTCGCCTTCCCTCTTTCCTTAAGTTAACATGTATAATTGTTCACAGATCAAAGAAAAATACTTATATTTAGTATACATATTTTTCACAAAAGAGCAAAAGAGATTAATCTGTAGGCTTCAAGGAGTGAAACAAGTTTCCCCTTATTTGTGTCATCATGATCTTCCTCCTAGGTCACTATAACCACCTTCCAACCTAGTTCCCTGTCTCTAATCTTCACATTCTCTGACTTCTCTGCAGCTTTGCTCCTGAATGTGTAGTCCATGGATTTCCAGCACCAGTCTCAGATGGGAACTTGTTAGAAACAGAACCTCAGCTCCCTTCCTGATATATTGAGTCAGAATCTTACTTTAAACCTGAATTTTCAGGTGACTCCTCCACACATTTCAGTTTGAGAAGCCCCATTCTCAAGTATGGCCAGCGTGATCTTTCTAAAAATAAAATCTAATGACATGTTGCCACCACCAGACACACATTTGCCTGTCCCACCTGGGGGGTCCTATAATGCCCGTAAGGAATAGTATATGCTTACAACTTCCTATGCATTTCTGTCTCTCTATTTTACTATAAATTGTATGTGCACAACTATATCCCCAGCACAGAGGATAAAATCTTGTACATGGTAAAGCCTATTAAATAAATTAGAGTAACATGGCTACCAAGAAAAATAAAGATCTAGAAAGATACTACTTAGTAGCTTTAAATAAATCCAAATCTAAAGGCCCATGCTGTTAAAATAACATCCAGATGTTACTATGGAACCCTGATGAGTAACATGCCATGTGACAGGAGATAAATATTCTCATTTTCAAAAAGGGGATAGAAGCTAGTAATAGTACCACAGAGCCAGAGGTTGGTGGACAATCCCTGCCAAAACTGTAGGCCAAAAAATTAAATATATTAGTTGTGAAAATAAAACATGAAAGTGATGATCACCAAGAGGAGGTATGCATTAACTAAAAATAGATTATGCCAAACTGGTTCCATTCTCATCATTGACAAGATTACTGCAGTCCAAATGAAGAGAATGATAAAGACAGTATGTGTTGATTTTGGTGAGTCATTGGGCACATCTTTCTCACAAAGGCCTGAAACAAGGCAGTGAACTCTAGACTGGACAGCACTGAGATAGGTGATACACCACCAAGTGGTGATGGAACAATTGATATAGACACAACTTTCTGGAGGTGGGGAGGATTTGTGTGTGTGACTCTGCTCTTATTCAATAGTTTTTAATACACAATCAAAGGCAGATAGACAAATTGTTTTAGTAAACCCATAGGTAGCAGAAAGCTAAGAAGCTTTGGCAGGGAAATAAGCTACAACCAACAAGATTAAATGAACAGAAATATAGGCAAAGGCTATCTTTGGAGAAGTGTACATGGAAATGGTTGTATGGAATAAATGTTCCGGTATTGCCTGTGTTTGAGCTTAGCATGAGTCAAGGATATTCAGATAGAGAGATGTGGAGGCTCACTC
>NW_012101365.1:9921358-9924064 GCF_000951045.1 Mandrillus leucophaeus | reverse complement strand
GGTGAGATAACTAAGGCCTCAGTGGTCTTAAAGTAAGCCCCTGAAGTTCCACGCTGGTTATTAAGAACTAAGACTGGAATGGAGCTCGCCTTCCCTCTTTCCTTAAGTTAACATGTATAATTGTTCACAGATCAAAGAAAAATACTTATATTTAGTATACATATTTTTCACAAAAGAGCAAAAGAGATTAATCTGTAGGCTTCAAGGAGTGAAACAAGTTTCCCCTTATTTGTGTCATCATGATCTTCCTCCTAGGTCACTATAACCACCTTCCAACCTAGTTCCCTGTCTCTAATCTTCACATTCTCTGACTTCTCTGCAGCTTTGCTCCTGAATGTGTAGTCCATGGATTTCCAGCACCAGTCTCAGATGGGAACTTGTTAGAAACAGAACCTCAGCTCCCTTCCTGATATATTGAGTCAGAATCTTACTTTAAACCTGAATTTTCAGGTGACTCCTCCACACATTTCAGTTTGAGAAGCCCCATTCTCAAGTATGGCCAGCGTGATCTTTCTAAAAATAAAATCTAATGACATGTTGCCACCACCAGACACACATTTGCCTGTCCCACCTGGGGGGTCCTATAATGCCCGTAAGGAATAGTATATGCTTACAACTTCCTATGCATTTCTGTCTCTCTATTTTACTATAAATTGTATGTGCACAACTATATCCCCAGCACAGAGGATAAAATCTTGTACATGGTAAAGCCTATTAAATAAATTAGAGTAACATGGCTACCAAGAAAAATAAAGATCTAGAAAGATACTACTTAGTAGCTTTAAATAAATCCAAATCTAAAGGCCCATGCTGTTAAAATAACATCCAGATGTTACTATGGAACCCTGATGAGTAACATGCCATGTGACAGGAGATAAATATTCTCATTTTCAAAAAGGGGATAGAAGCTAGTAATAGTACCACAGAGCCAGAGGTTGGTGGACAATCCCTGCCAAAACTGTAGGCCAAAAAATTAAATATATTAGTTGTGAAAATAAAACATGAAAGTGATGATCACCAAGAGGAGGTATGCATTAACTAAAAATAGATTATGCCAAACTGGTTCCATTCTCATCATTGACAAGATTACTGCAGTCCAAATGAAAAGAATGATAAAGACAGTATGTGTTGATTTTGGTGAGTCATTGGGCACATCTTTCTCACAAAGGCCTGAAACAAGGCAGTGAACTCTAGACTGGACAGCACTGAGATAGGTGATACACCACCAAGTGGTGATGGAACAATTGATATAAACACAACTTTCTGGAGGTGGGGAGGATTTGTGTGTGTGACTCTGCTCTTATTCAATAGTTTTTAATACACAATCAAAGGCAGATAGACAAATTGTTTTAGTAAACCCATAGGTAGCAGAAAGCTAAGAAGCTTTGGCAGGGAAATAAGCTACAACCAACAAGATTAAATGAACAGAAATATAGGCAAAGGCTATCTTTGGAGAAGTGTACATGGAAATGGTTGTATGGAATAAATGTTCCGGTATTGCCTGTGTTTGAGCTTAGCATGAGTCAAGGATATTCAGATAGAGAGATGTGGAGGCTCACTCTACGCAGAACTCAGTGGAGTACTGCACACTTCATTCTGGGTGCCACATTTTAGGAGGGACCCTGGTGCACTAAACGTTGGGGCAGCAGAGGGCGTTATGAAAGATCCATTGAACAGAACAGAGGTCTCAGAAATAACACCACACATCTACAACCATCTGATCTTCAACAAACCTGACAAAAACAAGTAATGAGGAAAAGATTTCCCACTTAATAGATGGTGCTGGGAAAACTGGCTAGCCATGTGCCGGAAACGGAAATTGGACTCCTTCCTTACACCTTATACAGAAATTAATTCAAGATGGATTAAAGACTTAAACGTAAAACATAAAATCATAAAAACCCTGGAAGAAAACCTAGGCAATACCATTCAGGACATAGGCATGGGCAAAGGCTTCATGACTAAAACACCAAAAATAATTACAACAAAAGCCAAAATTGACAAATGGGATCCAATTAAATTAAAGAGCTTCTGCACAGCAAAATAAACTATCATCAGCGTGAACAGGCAATCTACAGAATGGGAGAAAAATTTTGCAGTCTATCCATCTGACAAAGGGCTAATATCCAGAATCTACAAGGGACTTAAACAAATTTACAAGAAAAAAACAATCCCATCAAAAAGTGGGCAAAGGACATGATCAGACACTTCTCAAAAGAAGACATTTATGTGGCCAACAAACATATGAAAGAAAGCTCACCATCTCTGGTAATTAGAGAAATGAAAATCAAAACCACAATGAGATACTATCTCACACCAGTTAGAATGACAATCATTGAAAATCAGGAAACAACAGATGCTGGTGAGGATGTGGAGAAATAGGAATGCTTTTATACTGTTTGGGGAGTGTAAATTAGTTCAACCATTGTGGAAGACAGTGTGGTGATTCCTCAAGGATTTAGAACCAGAAACACCATTTGACCCAGCAATCCCATTACTAGGTATCTACCCAAAGGATTATAAATCATTCTACTATAAAGACACATGCATATGTATGTTTATTGCAGCACTGTTCACAATAGCAAAGACCTGGAACTAACTCAAATGCCCATCGATGATAGACTGGATAAAGAAAATGTGGCACATATGCACCATGAAATATTATGCAGCCATAAAAAGGATGAGTTCATGTCCTTTGCAGGGACA
>NW_012101365.1:9918092-9920353 GCF_000951045.1 Mandrillus leucophaeus | reverse complement strand
TCTCCTAAAGCTCATATTCTGTCATTTTTGAATCGCCCCAAACCCTTTATAATAATAAATTATTTGTGACTTGTCTTAAACTTCTTTAAGTGTTAACGTTAACAGTTTTAGAAATTAATGTATATAGGGAATTCCATCAACTTCCTTTTCACAAATATTAACTGAGCACCTACTGAGTGCCAAGCCATAGAGACACAGAAGTGTACCTGAAGTTCTAGTGATGGGAAACACAAAATAGACAGATAAACAATGATTGTTCATGTAGGCATAGTGCAATAAGGACAAATAAAGGAACATGAGGGTCTATCAGCTCTCAAGGGTCCCAGAAGCTGTCTCTGAGCAAGAGACATTTGAACTGAGACTGTGCGGAGATAAACAGCTAGAATTATGCAATGATAATTATCCCACATTAGCTATCAGTGAGCTAAGACTTCATCCGCGTGGGTATGGCTCTACCAGATTTAAACTCTCCATAAAGTTGGTAGTATCTTCTTCCCTCTCCTGCTTAAGAAAAAGGGTCTGCAACTATTCACAGGTCACAAGTTTGCCCATTATTGGGCATCTGGCATTCTCATTTACTGTTACAATCCGATGGCACCTAAGTTGACCGCCTGGAGCCCAAGCAATTTTTTTTTCTTTTTGTATAAGGTTGCCTCATGCTTGCCTCATTGTATTAGTCAGGGTTCTCTAGGGGGCAGAACTAATAGGATATATATGATATCTATATATATGATATCTATATCATATATATATATAATATATGTATATCCTATTATATATAAAGGGGAGTTTATTAACTCACATGATCACAAGGTCCCACAATAGGCCATCTGCGAGCTGAAGAGCAAGGAGAGCCAGTCTGAGTCCCAAAACTGAAGAACTTGGACTTTGATGTTGGACGTCAGGAAGCATCCAGCATGGGAGAAAGATGTAGGCTGGGAGGCCAGGTCTGTCTAGAGTTTCTTCTGCCTGCTTTATATTCTAGCTGCGCTGGCAGCTGATTAGATGGTGTCCACCCAGATCAAGGGTGGGTCTGCCTCTCCCAGCTCACTGACTCAAATGTTAATCTCCTTTGTCCAAACACCCTCACAGACACACCCAGGATCAATAATTTGCATCCTTCAGTCCAATCAAGTTGACACTCAGTATTGGCCATCACACTCATAAAAACTAGAATACCATCCCTCAGCAGGAGCACAGTGCTCAGGATCAGGGAACCCATATACCTGCTGCTTTCCTGCCACTGAAGTCCAGCCTGCACCAAGTGATACACAGGTATTCACCTACATCCTAGTGACTCCACAGACTTACAGAGAAAGTAAATCATGCAAATATCTGAAGAAAGAGCATTCTAAGGAGAGAGAATAGTCAGAATAAAGCCTGTTGGTATGTTTAAGAAAGAGTAGGAAAGCCATTGTTTGTGGAGCACAGTGGGGAATGGGGAGAGGAGCAGGAAATAAGCGCAGAAAAGCCAGTAGGGCCATAGTAGGAACTTTGGATTTTGTTCCATGTAGAATGGGAAACCACTGGAAAATTGAGAGCAATGCTGCTCACATTGTATTACTATTTTCTAAAGGCTGCTTCTGTCTGTTAAGTGGTGAGTAACTTGGGAGTGACACTAATAAAAAGAGAGAAAACATTTAAAGATTTATGATAATTCAGGCAGGAGATGGAAGCACTGACCAATTATAGTCCATACATAAAGTATGGATAAATTTTGTGATCGAAAAATTCAAGGATCCCATTTATTATTTTTTAGAAACAACTGATCAATAAGCCTTATCTTTGTTTATTACTTTTCTCACTAGACAATCTACACAATAGCGAAATATCTATGAACTCAATCTCTCATTAAAACTGAACAATAACATCACAGAAGATACTTATCTTCATTTTTACAAGTTCAAAATGATAAAGCAGTAGGCTAAAATCATACTTCTATTAAGCCCTTTCCACTGCATTAAACTGCTTCTTATTAATATCCTGGAATAATTTTTGTTTGTTTTCATTTGTTTGTGTGTTTATTTTAGGCACTGTGAGAAGTATAAGGAAGCATAACATACTGTTGTTCTAGTCATAAGTCTGTAAATAAGAGTACCGGGTATTATGTGAGCAAACATTCAATAAATGTTTTAGAAAACTTCTAAGTGCCTATTGATCCCAAATATTGAGACTATGAGGTAACAGTTATTTTTGCCATTTGAATTCTATATATTTTAAAAAATATAATAGAAAGTCAAAGTCAAAAACAAAATACTGTT
>NW_012101365.1:9910796-9916347 GCF_000951045.1 Mandrillus leucophaeus | reverse complement strand
ACATTAACAAGAGTTTGGAATAAGTTGATTCCAACCCTCATGAATGACTTTGAGGGTTCCAAGACTTCAGTGGAGGAATCTCTGCAGGTGGGGCGAAAATAATAAGAGAACTAGAATTAGAAGTGAAGCCTAAAGATGTGACTGAATTTCTGCAATCTCATGATAAAACTTGAGTAGATGAGGAGTTGCTCCTTATAGATGGGCAAAGAAAGTGGTTTTTTGAGATGGAATCAACTCTCCAGGTGAAGATGCTGTCAGCATTGTTGAATTGACAACAAAGGATTTAGAATATCATATAAACTTAGTTGATAAAGCAGTGGCAGTAATTGAGAGGATTGATTCCAATTTTGAAAGAAGGTTCCCTGTGGGTAAAATGCTATCAAACAGCATCATATGCTACAGAGAAATCTTTTGTAAAATGATGAATCAATGGATGCAGAAAACTTTATTGTTGTCTTAAGAAATTGCACAACTACCGCAACCTACAGCAACTACCATCCTCATTAGTCAGCAGGCATCATCGAGGCAAGCTCCTCCACTAGCAAAAAGATGAGGACTTGCTAAAGGCTCACAGATGATTATTAGCATATTTTAGCAATAAAGTATTTTTAATTAAGGTATGTGCATTGTTTTTTAGACAATGCTATTGTAAACATAATAGACTACAGTATAGTGTAAACATGACTTTTATGTGCACCAGGAAACCAAAAAAATATGTGAATCACTTTATTGTGATATTTGCTTTATTGCAGCACTCTGGAACCAAACCACAAATCTCTGAGGTATGCCTGTAATTTGCATTGATATTTAGACCCAAGATATGCAAAGTTCTGGTGTTTTCCCACGTGAGTCTCCTAAAGCTCATATTCTGTCATTTTTGAATCGCCCCAAACCCTTTATAATAATAAATTATTTGTGACTTGTCTTAAACTTCTTTAAGTGTTAACGTTAACAGTTTTAGAAATTAATGTATATAGGGAATTCCATCAACTTCCTTTTCACAAATATTAACTGAGCACCTACTGAGTGCCAAGCCATAGAGACACAGAAGTGTACCTGAAGTTCTAGTGATGGGAAACACAAAATAGACAGATAAACAATGATTGTTCATGTAGGCATAGTGCAATAAGGACAAATAAAGGAACATGAGGGTCTATCAGCTCTTAAGGGTCCCAGAAGCTGTCTCTGAGCAAGAGACATTTGAACTGAGACTGTGCGGAGATAAACAGCTAGAATTATGCAATGAGAATTATCCCACATTAGCTATCAGTGAGCTAAGACTTCATCTGCGTGGGTATGGCTCTACCAGATTTAAACTCTCCATAAAGTTGGTAGTATCTTCTTCCCTCTCCTGCTTAAGAAAAAGGGTCTGCAACTATTCACAGGTCACAAGTTTGCCCATTATTGGGCATCTGGCATTCTCATTTACTGTTACAATCCGATGGCACCTAAGTTGACCGCCTGGAGCCCAAGCAATTTTTTTTTCTTTTTGTATAAGGTTGCCTCATGCTTGCCTCATTGTATTAGTCAGGGTTCTCTAGGGGGCAGAACTAATAGGATATATATGATATCTATATATATGATATCTATATCATATATATATATAATATATGTATATCCTATTATATATAAAGGGGAGTTTATTAACTCACATGATCACAAGGTCCCACAATAGGCCATCTGCGAGCTGAAGAGCAAGGAGAGCCAGTCTGAGTCCCAAAACTGAAGAACTTGGACTTTGATGTTGGACGTCAGGAAGCATCCAGCATGGGAGAAAGATGTAGGCTGGGAGGCCAGGTCTGTCTAGAGTTTCTTCTGCCTGCTTTATATTCTAGCTGCGCTGGCAGCTGATTAGATGGTGTCCACCCAGATCAAGGGTGGGTCTGCCTCTCCCAGCTCACTGACTCAAATGTTAATCTCCTTTGTCCAAACACCCTCACAGACACACCCAGGATCAATAATTTGCATCCTTCAGTCCAATCAAGTTGACACTCAGTATTGGCCATCACACTCATAAAAACTAGAATACCATCCCTCAGCAGGAGCACAGTGCTCAGGATCAGGGAACCCATATACCTGCTGCTTTCCTGCCACTGAAGTCCAGCCTGCACCAAGTGATACACAGGTATTCACCTACATCCTAGTGACTCCACAGACTTACAGAGAAAGTAAATCATGCAAATATCTGAAGAAAGAGCATTCTAAGGAGAGAGAATAGTCAGAATAAAGCCTGTTGGTATGTTTAAGAAAGAGTAGGAAAGCCATTGTTTGTGGAGCACAGTGGGGAATGGGGAGAGGAGCAGGAAATAAGCGCAGAAAAGCCAGTAGGGCCATAGTAGGAACTTTGGATTTTGTTCCATGTAGAATGGGAAACCACTGGAAAATTGAGAGCAATGCTGCTCACATTGTATTACTATTTTCTAAAGGCTGCTTCTGTCTGTTAAGTGGTGAGTAACTTGGGAGTGACACTAATAAAAAGAGAGAAAACATTTAAAGATTTATGATAATCCAGGCAGGAGATGGAAGCACTGACCAATTATAGTCCATACATAAAGTATGGATAAATTTTGTGATTGAAAAATTCAAGGATCCCATTTATTATTTTTTAGAAACAACTGATCAATAAGCCTTATCTTTGTTTATTACTTTTCTCACTAGACAATCTACACAATAGCGAAATATCTATGAACTCAATCTCTCATTAAAACTGAACAATAACATCACAGAAGATACTTATCTTCATTTTTACAAGTTCAAAATGATAAAGCAGTAGGCTAAAATCATACTTCTATTAAGCCCTTTCCACTGCATTAAACTGCTTCTTATTAATATCCTGGAATAATTTTTGTTTGTTTTCATTTGTTTGTGTGTTTATTTTAGGCACTGTGAGAAGTATAAAGAAGCATAACATACTGTTGTTCTAGTCATAAGTCTGTAAATAAGAGTACCGGGTATTATGTGAGCAAACATTCAATAAATGTTTTAGAAAACTTCTAAGTGCCTATTGATCCCAAATATTGAGACTATGAGGTAACAGTTATTTTTGCCATTTGAATTCTATATATTTTAAAAAATATAATAGAAAGTCAAAGTCAAAAACAAAATACTGTTTACAACACATGTGACAGAAAAATAAGTAATTCCTAACTGCATAAAGAGCTTTTCCAAATCAATGGGAAAAAGATGAACAGCCTCATTTCAATAATTGGCAATAGACCTGGACAGGAAATAGAAGAAATCAAAAGGAACAACAGATATGTGGGTGTATATTCGACCTGCATGATAATAAAAGAAATGTAAAGAGTAATGAGATATTATTTTTTACAAATCAAATTAGGAATGTTTCATAATGGAGATACCCAGTGCT
The DNA here is from genome assembly GCF_000951045.1 of Mandrillus leucophaeus. Taxonomy (NCBI): domain Eukaryota; kingdom Metazoa; phylum Chordata; class Mammalia; order Primates; family Cercopithecidae; genus Mandrillus; species Mandrillus leucophaeus. The sequence goes on along the minus strand of NW_012101365.1, from coordinate 9,912,980 downwards.
GGCAGGTGTTTAGAGAAAATACTCATATGATACTGTGTTTTTTAAAGTATACTTATTTAAAGCCTTAGAAGTATATGCCCTTTGGCATAGATCTGTGTCTATGAATCAGTTCTATGAAAACGATTATCGATGGGTGTAATGATTTGGTTTCAAAGATTTACACAAAAATGTGTGTTGTGTCTGGGTCCCAGTAGGAAACAGATCATACACTCAAACCAGGATGGCTTTAGTTTAAAAGGAATAATTACAAAAATATAAGCTGAGATTAAGAGAACTGCAAGCTATGGTGCAGGAATCATGGGCTAGCAGCCACAAGGTTGGTAGGAGCACTAGGTCTGAAGAGAGGAGAGGAGTGGAATGTTACCGAAACCGTAAAAAGGAAGCATTCTGCAGCTCGGGCCATCTTGAGAAAAGTAGTGACTTTTGGCCAAGAGACACAGGTAGCCTGAGTCAACATTTCAGGGAGGGAACCTCCTCCTGCCAGGGCTACCCATTGGCCCAAACCACCCAGAATCGTAAGACATAGGCACTGCTTTTCTTAGAGACAGGATCTCTGTCCATCACTCTGGAATACAATGGAGGAATCATAGCTCATTGCTGGAACTTTTGGGCTCAAGCAATTCTCCTGCCTCAGCTTCCCAAGTAGCTAGAACTACAGGTGTGCACCACAACGCCCGGTTAATTTTTTTTTTTATTATTTTTTATTTTGGTAGATAGGGTCTGGCCATGTTGTCCAGGCTGGTCTGGAGCTCCTGGCTTCAAGTGATCTTCTTACCTGGGCCTCCCAAAGTATAAGATTGTAAGTGTGAGCCACTATGCCTGGCCTCATGGGCACTGTTGATAGAGTAAGTCCACAGAGATCAATTTTCTGGGGTTGAGAAGGATGGTGAGGATATAGGTGCCGAAGAAACATCTCCAGCAGAGCAGCAACATTCAAATTAATAAAAATTTGGAAACCAAATTAATGTTCAACAATATAGGACAAGTTAAATAAACTCTTGTATATCTACATAACGAAATACCATTAGACATTTCAGATGTTGGTGTAGAGATAGAAGTATTGGCCTGTAAAGATATCTGCGTTATTGGGTGGTCGGTGGGTGGGATGGAGGCGACCTTGGAGCAGCACTTGGAAGACACAATGAAGAATCCCTCCATTGTTGGAGTCCTGTGCACAGATTCACAAGGACTTAATCTGGGTTGCCGTGGGACCCTGTCAGATGAGCATGCTGGAGTGATATCTGTTCTAGCCCAGCAAGCAGCTAAGCTAACCTCTGACCCCACTGATATTCCTGTGGTGTGTCTAGAATCAGATAATGGGAACATTATGATCCAGAAACATGATGGCATCACAGTGGCAGTGCACAAAATGGCCTCTTGACACCTCATATCTGTTCTTCAGCATCCTGTTACAGGAACTCGATCCTACCTATGTTAATTACCTTTAGAACTACTAAAGTTCCAGTAGTTAGGCCATTCATTTAATGTGCATTGGGCACTTTTCTTTTTATTTAAGAGTCAATGGCTTTCTAATGCTCTATGGACCGACTATCAAGATATTAGTAAGAAAGGATCATGTTTTGAAGCAGCAGGTCCAGGTCACTTTGTATATAGAATTTTGCTATATTCAATAAATCTGTTTGGAGGAAAAAAAAAAAGATATCTGCGTTATTTTGTCAATTGAAAAAAATGTTTAAGAGATTAGAAAGGTTGATCACAATCAATCTTTGTTTTAAAAACAAAATAAAACTTCTCGTGTGTGTATATGGAAGCTTTTTGTATAGAGATAAAATATTTGGCCACCTTTAGTTTTGCTAGCTAAGATTTTGAGATAACAAATTTATATTGATAGAGTATTTTTAAAAATCCATCATCTTTTTATATATTCCTGATTTAGTTCAACCTGATTAAACGAAATAACATAGCAATAATGATTGCTCCTCATTCCCATAGACCATGTGGATGAATCCAGACGTGATGCAGAGAGAACTGTTTATGCTACATCCTCTCAGAGTATGGATAGAAGACCTGGCTCAGAAACTGTGCCCTACAGCACAGAGATCATTGGTGAAGAGGCCAGGCAGTTGCACAGTCATTTTGCTTAGACTTGCAAAAGCAATACAGGAGAGAATGCAAGTGCAAAAGACATTAAATTTCAAGTCATTAAAGATTGGTTCCAAGATT
>NW_012101365.1:9893405-9907851 GCF_000951045.1 Mandrillus leucophaeus | reverse complement strand
GAGCATGCTGGAGTGATATCTGTTCTAGCCCAGCAAGCAGCTAAGCTAACCTCTGACCCCACTGATATTCCTGTGGTGTGTCTAGAATCAGATAATGGGAACATTATGATCCAGAAACATGATGGCATCACAGTGGCAGTGCACAAAATGGCCTCTTGACACCTCATATCTGTTCTTCAGCATCCTGTTACAGGAACTCGATCCTACCTATGTTAATTACCTTTAGAACTACTAAAGTTCCAGTAGTTAGGCCATTCATTTAATGTGCATTGGGCACTTTTCTTTTTATTTAAGAGTCAATGGCTTTCTAATGCTCTATGGACCGACTATCAAGATATTAGTAAGAAAGGATCATGTTTTGAAGCAGCAGGTCCAGGTCACTTTGTATATAGAATTTTGCTATATTCAATAAATCTGTTTGGAGGAAAAAAAAAAAGATATCTGCGTTATTTTGTCAATTGAAAAAAATGTTTAAGAGATTAGAAAGGTTGATCACAATCAATCTTTGTTTTAAAAACAAAATAAAACTTCTCGTGTGTGTATATGGAAGCTTTTTGTATAGAGATAAAATATTTGGCCACCTTTAGTTTTGCTAGCTAAGATTTTGAGATAACAAATTTATATTGATAGAGTATTTTTAAAAATCCATCATCTTTTTATATATTCCTGATTTAGTTCAACCTGATTAAACGAAATAACATAGCAATAATGATTGCTCCTCATTCCCATAGACCATGTGGATGAATCCAGACATGATGCAGAGAGAACTGTTTATGCTACATCCTCTCAGAGTATGGATAGAAGACCTGGCTCAGAAACTGTGCCCTACAGCACAGAGATCATTGGTGAAGAGGCCAGGCAGTTGCACAGTCATTTTGCTTAGACTTGCAAAAGCAATACAGGAGAGAATGCAAGTGCAAAAGACATTAAATTTCAAGTCATTAAAGATTGGTTCCAAGATTTACATTTTAGCCAATAAACATTGGCTCCAGACTGGCAAAGCTGCACTCTCTATAAAGCTCTGGGGTGTAATCCACCTGAGGACATCATGATGCAACAATGTTTGGGTTGTTTGTTCTTTTTCTGTAAAATTAAGGAATGTGATTGAGAAGAATCCTGCTTTATCAGAACAGATTTTTAATACTACTTAATATTTGTTTTTTAAAGGCAGAGTGATTTCTCAAATTTGTATTTACTGTGATTGGTAAATAACAAGGTGGTCAGATAGATTGCATTAATTATATCTGTTTTATCTATTTAAATAGATTTTCTTCAGTTCCTATCTACTACAAAACCTTGACTTTTGAACTTCAGTTTTGTCTCTCAAAAAAGGAAGTTTTGGGAGTCCAGAGAAAGAAGCATCCCTTTGTACCTGAGTGATGAGGAGTGTGTGTGTAAAGGAGCTAGCACGTTAATTTATGATTAACATAGAATTACTATTTGTCAAGGGCTGGGGAAGGCACACTAGGCTTGGTGCTCAATATTTTACACATTTTATCTTGATAAGGATTATTTTTTCTCATCTTGTAGCTGAGAACCTGAAAATCAGATATTCCCAAAGTCACACCACATGAAAGAATTTATGTGTGGTGACTGACACATAAGCATTCAGATAGAACATATTAGCTAAAATAATTACATTGATAAAGAAATGATTCAAGTACGAGTTCAGGAGTTGAATGAAAGTATTTTTATGATCTTTTCGAAGACTAAATTTCTATGATAATAGTACATGGTATGGCTCCATGACATAAAAAAAGGAAATAAACAAAAAACCTTCATACTTCGACACAATAACATTAGCTACATTAGCACAGGCTTCGCATTTCAGCTTCCCTGTGGAGTCTGGTGAGCTTTTTCAGCTGTACTCCCCTCCCATTTCCGATTTTATTTTTTATTGTCTTTTTAAAAAGAGAAAAGTCTGGTTGTCTTGATTATCTCTTATTACTTACAAATAAGAACACACTTTCATTTGCTGAAATTAGATCCCCATTCACTGTGTTGGCACACTCTAGGCTGTCTACTCCAGAGGGTTTAGGGCCTGTTAGATGGCGCACAGTTGGAAATTGGTGGCACTGAGTCGCTGCCAAGGCTGGCAGACCTTTAAGATGGCATCTGGTGACCTTTTGCTGAGCCCCCTGGGTCCTTCATTTGAGATTTTATGTTCTCAGCAGGGGTGTAATCCAAATCAAATGTGAGATCTGGTGAGCTGGAGTTACATGGGAGGTGGGGCCAGCGGGGGATCCCTACCTTGCTTTGGGCAGAGGATGCTACTAGACGCCTTTGCAATGTTTCTTTCTAACCCTGAGACTCTGTGCTCTAATGGAGGGTGACTCTAATGGGCTGGTTTGCAAAAAAGAGCCCGGTGAGAGAGGGAACGATTGGACAGTTTTCTCCTCATTTATTTATCATCCAGCAACACAGTAATCCTCTCTAATTGCTCTCATTCCTGGATGACACTAAACTCTTCACGGCACCCCCAGAGCAGCAGCTGAGGTCAGAAGTACATATGCGGAAGCTAGCTGCGTCTTGCTTCCAAGATAGTATTGATGGTGTTTTTTGTTTTTTGGTTTTTTTCCTTCTTTTGAAATGGCAAATGTCTATTTTCAGTAATATAGGTAGATAGTACACAAGCCTAGGAGAAAGAACTGTGAGTTTGTGAACAACATAACAACCAATGCGTGTTGACAAATTGTTTGTGTTAACCACAGACACATGCCGTTTCTCAGCTAGAGAGTCATTTTCTTGATAATTTTCAAAGTGCTAGGTTTTTTTTTTTTTAAAAAAAATACAGCTTTTACTTGAAACAGATTTAACAGGTTATTTTTGGTTTTACATCTACAGGAACTGTTTTAAAAGACAGGCAGATACATTTTACATTTCTCAAGCAATTCTGTCCTGACACTGCCCACAAAAGGATCTCGAAGATGATTAAAGCAAAGATAATCCATTGTCCCTGTCTTTATCCAAAAGAGTTAACTCCCTGCCCAATGACCATTTTTGCCTTCAAATCCTGTGTTTCCTACTTTGGTTAGCTGCTCCTGTACTTTCAGCTCCTCACATAATCACAAACTTCCATGGACCTTCCTCTGACTCTATTGCCAATAGGATCTGAGTCTGTGCAATGAAGTAGACAGGTTTATATCCTGGCTCCACTACTGAAAAGCCATGTAAATAGAATTAGGCCAATCATATCAACTTTCCTGGCCTTAATTTCTTCATCCTAAAATAAGAATAATAGGAACACCTGACTATAGGGTTGATTTAAGAAATATATAATCTAATGTATATAAATAAGTATAGTGTGGCTGTCACATTAAATGTTCAGCAATAATATTATTTTTGTAACCATTGCAAACTATAGTTCTTTGTTTCTTATGAACTTCAAATAGTACTGAATCTTCATAATGTTCATTTGACATTCATTTATATGCTAAGTGGATATGTTTCATATTACTTATGTAAATTTTATACCAATTTGATACTTTATAGAAATACAACTTACCTATATTTACATAAAAGTATACATCATCAGTCTGCCACTCACTGAATTTTCACAAACATGATATACTCATGCAACAAACACCCAGATCAAGAAACAAAATAGTACCAGAATCACAGAAACCCCATTATGCTTTCTTCTGGGCTATACATCTCCCCTCAAAGGTAATCACTATTCTGAGTTCTAGAATCTAGTTTTACCAGTTGTTAGCTTTATTGTTTGTGTTATTTTTGGACAACCAAATGAAATTTAAACTTCTTGAAGGCAGGGAACATATATGTCTTCTCTCATTACAAAAAACATTTGTCAAATATACACTCTCCTTCTCATACTCCTGTCTTGCACTATTATCATTTGAATGTATTTGTCTGGCAAAGCCCCAGTTCTGTGTAAGCCTCACTGTCTGCCTTCTCTGCATGTCCGCGAGGACTACTGGGTGAAATGCCACTCATCCTCTCAAATTGATTTCACAAAAATCAATGGTCTTTAACCTTAACTGGCCACTCAGTTGGCCCAGCCAACCTGTCTTATTTTTCTGATTATCCCTCTTCTACTCTTCATAGCAGCTGCCCCAAACCATCTGCCCTTAATTCAGACTTTCCACCCCATCACTTCCCCCATGAGACCCAAGGTAACCATACCTTGTTATCAGAGAGAAAATTCAAGCTGTCAGCAATTTGATCAACCTGTTGTCATCAAATGTACTAATTTGCCTATATCCTTACCTATTTTTCTACAATCTTACCCTGAGGCTTCCCTTCTGCCTCTGTTCTCTCAATGACTTCCATTTCCCTTTGTCACGGTTCATCTTACATCATCAGTGATGCCCTCTCCTTTCTGCAGTTCAACTGGCTATTCACCATTGGTGTTTCAATAGGTTAAACTCCCTAACATCTTTGAACATGATAATAACAGTCTTATCTGAAACCCTGTATTCCACATCAATCATCACCCCATCTTTCTCCCTTCTTGCAGCCAAACTTCTTCAGAGAGGTCTTTATACTTCCTGTCTACATTGCTTGTCCCCCCTCTTTCTTCAATCCACTTCAGTCTAGCATCCACCTACATTACCTCATTGAAACTCCCCATACCAAGATTCCTGACTACACCCTTATGGCTAACCCAATGGACCCTTTTCAGAAATTTCCTTTCTCAGCAGCATTTAATACTGTTGTCCTGTCTCCAGAAACATCCTCTTGCTTTTCTACCAAGTCTTCCTTCTAGTCTCCTGATTTCTCTTCTACTTTACTGGGAATTTTTTAAAGCTCTTTTTAAGGCTCATCTTTCCTCTTTAAATGTAGGTATCCATCAGAGTTCTTTCCTAGGCCTTCTTTTCTTCTTGTGCTACCACCACTAAGAGGATGACTATAAAAATACACATACATTCAAATTATTGCCCATGGTTTGGTCTTATTCAAATCAACAAGTATTGGAGTTCAACAAGTATTATTTAAATCAATGAATATTGTATTTACATAACATGATATGCTTGTAAATGGATCTTTTCCACTGTATCTATAAATAACAGCTAGAATTTATAGAATGCCATGTAGATACAAGGCATAGCTACTTTGAAACTTATTTTTTCTGATTATAAAATAGTATTTTCTTATGTAGAAAATTTAGAACAATAATACTATAAAGTATAATATGACATGATATAGTGTAATAGAGTGTAACATAATACCCTGAGTTCTACCACCCAGAGATACTGTTAACTTTTGGCACATTGTTTTCTAGATTGATTAGGCACACGCATTATTTACATGCATTTTATACAGTTGAGACAATCATATATTCACTTACTTTTATAAGTGGACATTTACTTGTATCATTAAATTATTCATAATTATTTTAATGACTTCATATACTCTATCATGAGCAAAGAATGAAATAGTAGATGCATCCACCTATTACTCAATATTTAGAGTTTTCTCTTTTTTTTTTGCATTTTTCTCCTTAATACACACGCTTTAAAATTGTTCTACAATGTCTTAATACACATGCTTTAAAACTGTTCAGTTTCTTGACTCTTAATATATTTTTTCAGGTCACCCACTGTAAGAATTATATCTGTCTTCTATGTTTAAAATGGCACCTTGTTACTGTTTTGATTCGTAAGACTTTTAGTTATTTTTTTATTTTTTATTTTTTTAGAGACGTGTCACCCAGGCTGGAGTGCAGTGGCGTGATCTCGGCTCACTGCAACCTCTGCCTCCTGGGTTCAACTGATTCTTCTGCCTCAGCCTGCCAAGTAGCTGGGACTACAGGTGCGCACCACCACGCCCAGCTAATTTTTGTATTTTTAGTAGAGACAGGGTTTCACCATATTGGCCAGGTTGGTCTCGAACTCCTGACCTCATGATCCACCTCCCTTGGCCTCCCAAAATGCTGGGATTACAGGCGTGAGGACTTTTTAGTTATTAAACAAGGTTGAACCTTTAATTTTGGTTGTTATTTGAATCTCCTTGAATCATCCTACAGATTTTTTTTTCTTTCTTTTCTCTGTTTAATATTAAACTTAAAAGAAAGGCTCCCAGGAGAAAAGGAAGTCTCAAGGGGAGAGGCATAGAGCAGAACTGGAGCTGACAAACTGTTTTGACTTTCTTTTCTAAGGCTGAAAATACCTGTTACATTTACAAGTAAGAAATGTGATAACCTTTAGGGTTCATTTTTCATACTGGTCATTGCTTACAGTAAGGGTTTGGGAGCAGATGGATAGATTATGAGTATGAGGAAGAGGGTAAGGAAACAGATAAAGCCTGCAAAGGTAATATTAATAACATGTTCTCTCTATGGTCAGTTATGCATAGACAAATAACCAATGTTTATGCTTCCACATTCCACTGTGCTGAGTTACCACCGTTTACAACACCAAACACACCTTCTGTTCTTATGCCAGCCTTGCGTATGAGGAGTCTGCCTGTGAGTAACAAAGTATAAAATTCTTTCTTCACAGCAAGGAGAATGAGAATTTGAAAACAGAAACCCAAACAACGCGCCAGAAACCAATGACTCATAATGCAAGGCAGATGAGCAGAGACCCCCCAGCTCCCATTAACTTCACTGATCAGCAAACCAATTATAATCCAGATGATGTGAAAGAGAACAAGCACCCAGAGAACAACCAGAAATCAGAAGACAACCAGAAACTACTAATAGGGGCACACAGTAGCAGATTCCTGGATGGCAAAGTGAGTAACAAAAAATACCCAAGTTTATCTTGATAATTTATTAAGAAAATACAGATAAAAACATAGGTTCATACAAAAACACACTGTGCAAATGTTCATTAATATATTTTGCACGAGATAGAAATAGGAATCAATTTTTTTCAATCTGAAAATGAATTTCAAGGTCATTTTGTATATTGTATCTTTGCTGACCACCAACAGAGTTGGTCATGATCACCAATGAAGTTGGTCATGACAATCAATGGAGTTGGTCAACCTATTCAGCCTGTGGTTAGCTCAGTGATACTCAGTATTGTTACTATACATGCAAAGTTGGGGCATGTTGGAGGGTAAGAGTCTGTCTGCTTTTACATTACAAAAAGAGATAATTTATTTTAAAATTCCAATGCAACCATGTCTAATTACAAAAAAAATTATAGGCCCCAAACTCTGTTGATAGAAATATATATCACTGCACTCTGTTAACAATCAACCAAACAATTCATAACAAACTAACTTGATGGTGATGAATCTATATGATTAGTAATTTGTAATTAAAAAGCAAGTAAAGCAGCAATTGAAAACTGGATCTAAATCAAGACAAAACTAATGATTCATTGATAACAAAGTACCATTTCCAAAATTGCTGAAATTGCAATTAAACAGATACATAGAGTAGGAGTTTTGCAATGCTGCCAAGCATTAAGTGACAGCCAGATATTTTAGTAAAATACTGAATTAGAGTTTGCAGTACACTCTAACATAACTATTTTTAGTTTGTAATTTTAATAGCCCTTTCTAAATCACTGAGCTACCAGCTAGTCTTTAGTCATATGAGAAAATGAATGCCTATGGATTTGGGATCTTCTGCTCATAAGAACCATGCAAAGGATCAAATTTTGGAGTGGTTAACAGCCTATCTATGGACCTCAGGCTATACTCTGCAAGGTCTAGTTGAACACTGAAGACCAGAAATGAAAGTGACCTTCCAAAAACATGAGTGACACAGATTGAGCCGTCACTCAAGCCTCTTAGTCTCCAGTTTGGCTGAGTCCTTGAATTTAGGCCTTGGTTACAGCAAAAGATAGTGAATCTGCAGAAGTGATATAATCCATTTGAATTATCAAAGACCTCTGAATTTTTTAACCTAATTTAGAATCTGGCATTAATATATTTGTTGTTTTTGCTCCCAAAGAATGGCCTTGGTAATAATATTATGGTTATAAAAGACTTTATTATTGACTGATGCTTCCAGGTGAATTTTATTATTTACTCTTTGAAATTAACCCTGTGAGGTAGATGCCATTGTTATTTCTATCACCATGGCATAGATGATAAAACCAACACTCAGAAAGGATAAAGTGACTCATAAGTGTGCAGATAAGATGTTTATCTAGGTTTTCTTTTTTTCTTTACTTAAATTTTTATTGATCTTTTAATTATAAATCATAGCATAATCATGTAGCAATTTTTGAAAAACAGAAGGAGAATATAAATAAGAAGAAAAATATCAACTAAAGCAAACTAGTGGTTTTCTTTTCCTTTCTTCCTCTTTTTTCCTTCATGCATAGAGATATAGAACGGGAGTCATTATATATACTCTTTATTATCCTGCTTGATTCACTTCATATCAAAAATTCTCCCCTTGGCATGAAAAAAATCATCCTATGCATCATCTATAATGGTTCTGTGAGAGTTGTACTCAGAACTAACACTAGATGGATAGCATTTACTATGTGCCAGGCAGCATTCTGAGCTCTTTACAGATATTAACTAATTTATTATTCCCAAGCACCCAGTGAGGTAGGAACTCTTATTATCTTTAGTTCATGGTTAAGGGAGCTGAGACACAGAGAGGTCAAGTGCCTTGCTAAAGTCATAGAACTGAGAAGCGGCAGACCCACAATTCAAGCCCAGGCTCTAGGTCCTTAGTCACCAAACTGTATACATTCCTTTATAGAAACACAACACAGTTCACTTAACAAACGCCTTATGGGCACTTAAGCCATTTTAGTTTTTCTCTCATATATAGACATCTGTTTCTTGACACTCCTCCTAATACATCAAGCTGCTCATTCCTGCCATGGACTCTGCATTTGCCATTACCATAGGTAGTATGTTCATTAGGTAAGCTGTTCTTAACCTCCATGATCTGGATTGTTTGCTAGCTCTGTAGTACAGGGAGAAAATTTGCCCCTCCCATCCCAGAACTCAACAGGGTTTCTGGTGGGAGGCTCAGCGGGGGCTAACACCCAGCCACCAAACAAGGAAGGCCTTGTGGGAGGTGTGGGGACCGACTAATTGGTTCTGTCTGCCGGGCGGGCGTGTGGTGCTGGCCTGCCAGATGGCAGCCACAGTTGCCTGGTACAGAGACCCTCATTACCAGCTTGACTAAGTGGTAAATGGAATCCTGCCGCAGTTACAAAAGCACACCAATCAGAACTCCTTCTAGATCCTTATCACTCACACATAGATGAAAATAAGCTTTCCTGCCTGGGACGTAACAGGCAATCTGGACCAGCTGAATTTGCTCCAAAAGAGAAGTTGCTGATAAAGACTGAGCTAACATGCGTGAGGACGAGCAAGTGTGAAACTCTTTTCCAAATCACAGAGTAAGTTCGAAGAGTCTCATTGGTAGGAAGTAAGTAAAACTGAAGATGTTAAGAGAATCCCTCATTTTGTATATATAAGAACAGTGAGATATCTTAGAAATAAACAAGTGCAAACCTCCCTTTCACAAAGGAAGAATGAGAAGACCAGAGAGCTTAAATGCTCCAAGGTCTCACAAGAAAAGAGCTTGGCTCTTCTGACCCCTAGTCCTAGGATCTTTTTGCCTCTAAATTCTGCTTTATACGGGTACATTTTTGAAAAAATACATATTGTTTATATCATTTCTCAGAATTATCGGCTCTGCCTTCTCTCAGAATAATAAAAAAGAATGTGTGACTGGCAACAAACTCAGTAGCACAGTTTCAAAAATAAAATTGCAGTGTACTTTTTGCATCTGGCAGCATGAAAATGAAAGTGTTAGTGCTTTAATTTTAATAATTATCACAGTTGATTGGGAAGGTTTCTTTTCAAAGCTCTTTTGTGTGTTTTCCCTTGTTCATTCTCCACAATAGCCCTGCAAGGTAGGTAAATGCACATGATGTTATCTTTATTTTATAGATGAATAGACAGATGTCAAGGACATTTCTGCTTGGCTGTGCATTTGCAGCTCAGATTCAGCAAGTTCAAAGCAGAGCCTTTGATCTTGTACTTCTGGTGGTCTGTGTCTCACAGAATGGTCTCACTCCTCTCTCAATTGCACCAGCAAGAAACCTGAACATACTTTCCTCCTCTCTCTCCTTAACCCTGATATCCAACCAATCAATCACAGAGTCTTTTAAATTCTACCTCCTTCATGTCTCTCAAAACCTTCTCTTTCTTTTATTTCCTTTGTCATCACCATAATCAGACCACCATTTTGTCTCACCAGGGAGATTTTAATTATCTTCAAATTGACTTTTCTGTTTTAAAGGTCTCTCATTGTATTGGTCAGCTATTGTGATAAATACTGCTGCATAACAAATCACACCACAACTGAGTGGTTTATAACAATAATCATTTATGCTCACATCTACAGATATGAGCTTAGGCAGCTTTTATTTATCTCAGTTGGGTTGGGCTGGGCTTGGCTCTAAACTGGATTTGATTCAGGTCTGCTCTATGCTTTCTTGTTCTGAATCCAGTGAGCTCCTCAAAGCATGTCCTTCTCATAGTGATGGAAACATTTTAAGACAACAAACTCAATTACACAAGTACATTTTAAGTCTTTGCTTTTTGCTTGTGTCATATCCACTAACATCCCATTAGCCAAAGCAAACCACATGGCCAAGCACAACATGAATGAGGCAGGGATATATATGTTATCTCTTTTAGGAGGAACCACTTGATCAGATATACCCTCTGTTTAAAACACTTAAATTCCCTTGTTAAATCCCAATTTCCCTGGTATAAAATTTAAACTCCTTGACTCAGCATTCTAGCTCAACTCTGTCTATTCTCTATTTCACTTTCATCCCCACATCTCATTAACTGAAATTCTATTCCATAAATAGAATTCTGTTCCCTTTCACCTCAAATCCTTTGCCCAAGCTATTCTTTATGGGCAAAATTCTCTTCCCTCCATCTTTATTTCATTAACTTCTAATCATATAAGTGTCTCAACTTAGATAGCAGCTCTATCAAGAAGCATTATGGTCTGATTTCCAAGACTGAGGTAAATGCCTTTCCTAATGTATTTCCAAGTGAATCTGTGCATACTTTTACAGTAGATGTTGCCATACTATTAAAATAAACTGTTTCCTTATCTGTCTCCTTCCACAAGTCTATAAGACCACTGAGAGTAAGAATTGTTGCTTGTTCATTTTTGTTTGCAAATGTCTTTCTCTGTATATTGGCTCAAAGCCAACATCTAATTTAATGGGAAAACACTAGAGACTTTCTCATTTCAGTTTGGAAGAAGTTAATAGTGCTCACTGTCTCCACTGGCTTTTAATATTATGCTGGAGGTATTTGCCAATGCAATTAACTAAGAGAAAGAAAGTATAGGCATATTATTTAGAAAGGAAGAGGTAAAACTATTTTCGGGGTATAAGATTGTACCTCTAAAATCTCAAGACACTTAATGAAAAAACTACTAAAACAATCAAGATAATTTGGCAAACTAGAGTTATAACATCAATAACACAAATCAATGATCTTCATATGTGTGAACAAAAATGAGTTAGAAGATAAAATGGAAGAAAAGGCACCATTTACAATAGTAAATAAATGTAGAAGTAAATTAACTAAATAAATTAATTAAATGTCACAGCATAAACTTAACAAGAAATGTCCAAACCTGTATGAGAACAAAATATAAAGCACTCCTGAAAGACATAAGAGTAATTTTAACAAATGGAAAGGTATGCTGTTTTCTTGTACATAAAATGTTAACATCATCAAAAGTCAATCCTCCCTAGGGTAATTTATAAATTTGTTGGGATTTCAACAAAACAAAATACTATTAGGTTTTTATTTTGTTTTGTTTTACAACTAGCCAAATTGATCAGCAAGTTAATTTGGAATAACAAATAAGCATGAATAGTCAGGAAAACCCTGAAAAGGAGAGCAGCACTATGAGGAGTGGGTAAGATATCATTACCAGATGTTAAAACAAAAAGTCTCTATATTTAAAATCATGTGGTTTTGGCACATGAATACATGAAAGACCAATGAAATTGAAAAGAAAAATTCAGAAATAAACCCACTGGCATATTGTTATTTTGTATATGATAAAGGTGACGTTGAAAATTAATAAGAAACAGATGGACATTTTAATCAGTGACACATTATTGGACAGCTTTAGAGAAGTTTTGAGTTGGGTCTATTCATCATATACTGTACATATATAGGATGTATATCAGGATATATTCCAAATACATCAAAGGTTTAAGTGTAAAGAAATAAAAATATACAAATAGTACAAGTAAACTTGAGTGATTTCCTCTATCATATGGGATAAGGGGAAACTTTCTTAAGTAGGACTCAAGTTGCAGATACAATGAGAAATATAGTGATCCTTTTCACTGAAGGAGTGATTATTTTCACCATATGGCCAGAACCCCTGTAAGCAAAGCACATAAACACCTGACAAAGTAGGAGGAAAATCTACAACTTGCATTATTAACAAATATATCTCTCATCTGTAGAATATTCTACTTAAAATAGAGAAGAAAAAGGGCAGTAAACTATTAGAAAAATGGGCAAAATATATGAACAGGCAGTTCACAGTAAACCAAATGTAAGTGTTCCTTAAATATACAAAAAGATGTGGACTTGCTTTTAATAAGTAGAATGCAAATTAATTCTACCTGAGATATAATTTCTCATTAGCAAAATCCAGGAAATTGATAACATAATTTGGCAAAATCCATAATATTGATAATATGCTTTGTTGGAAGGCTGTGGGGAAACAGATACACTGCTACAATGATAGAAAAAATTTTAAATGGAAAAACTGTTTTGGAAGAAAAATTGATAATAATTAGCAGAACTACATCTACATTTTTCATAAGAAAATCTCACTTTGAGAAATCTATCCCAAAGATGTACTTGAAAAATGCAATATTAAAAGATTTATACGGAAGATATACATTGCAACATTACCTGTTATACCAAAAAATTATAAACAACCTAAATTTCCATAGATAATGGACTGTTTGAATAAACTAAGGTACATCCATACATGGAGCACTATGAAATTGTAAAAAGAAATATAGAATTTGTATATATATGAATATTATTATATATTACTATGTGGAATAATGTAACAAGATACATTATTAATTGAATAAAAGTGAGGTAGAAAAAATATATAGATTATTCTACCAAGTATCTATCTATCTATATATCTATCATGTACATATCCTTTATGTTTTTTAAAATGAAGGAATTAATTAAGAACATTTTTAAAAAGTGGTTATCTCTTGGGGATAGATGGAACATGATGAAGGGATAAAAAAACAGAAAGCATACTTCTCTGAATGTCTTGTTTTGCTTTGCAACCACATAAATTTTTTACACTACAGAATTATAAAGTAAAATTATATGTTAAGAAAATCAATTTGTAAAAATCAAAAACAAAATAAAATAAATCTTGTTTTGTTATCTTTTGGTGAATAACAAATTGCCCTAAAACTTAGTCACTAGAATCAATAAACACATATTACCTGCTACTGTTTCTCAGGGAAAGAAATCTAGGAGTGGCTTAGATGGGAAATTTTGGTTCAAAGTCTTGTAAAATTTCACCCCAGATTTCACCCAGGGATGCAGTCATCTGAAAGCTTGATCAGAACTAGAGGATCTACTTCTAAGCTCACTCATGTGGCTATTGATAGAGGCCTCCTGGTTGTGTCCACAGGTCTCATCTTTTCTCATGTGGGCTTCTCTCTAGGGGTGTGCATGATATGGCTGGCTTTCCACAAAATGAGTGATGGAGAGAGATTGATTCTACACAATCCAATTGGAAGCTGCAATATCTTCTATAACCTAATCTCAGAAGTGATGTACCATCACTTCCACAGTATTCTACTGGTCACATAGACCAATCTTAATTAAATGTTGAGGGGATGAAGGAGACTACATAAGGCCATGAAACCAGGAAGCAGGCCATGAAACCAGGAAGCAAGGCCATGAAACCATGAAACAATTGTAAATGATTTTAAAACACAATGACTTCATTGCATATACCTAGTGGAATATTTACTGTAAGGAAAATATTTCTTGAAAAAATATATTTAAATGTTTTTAATGACCATTATGTTGATACTGTTATTCTCTGTGTCTATATTTTATGTGATAAAGCAAGTGAGTTATTATCTTGGTGGGGTTTTTTTTTTTTGGACTTGTGATTTGGGGTATAGAAGAAATAAAATATAGATAGAGTATTAATAAAATTACGTAAAACTCCTGTGATCCTACATTTGAAATGAAAAATTAGTATGAACTCTTTTTAAAAATGTATTTCCCAGTTCTGTCCATTGGAAAAATTTAGAAACAATGACTTGTCCCAAAGCAATGAGTAGCCTTGCATCTGCATTATGTTCAGTAAAATTCCAAGAGCTGATTCCAGTTTTGAGCCTGAAATATCCACTTACACCAAAAGCAATGACGATACCAAAGACTTCCTAAGACTGGTCAAAAAAGACTCAGGATCTAACTTAAAGAGGATCCCACAGTTTGAAAG
>NW_012101365.1:9821838-9891990 GCF_000951045.1 Mandrillus leucophaeus | reverse complement strand
GGATTCTAAAGGCTGATAAGACATTTGGAGGTATTGAGGAATTACTGTTAATAATAAGGAATTTTTAAAGTGTTATAATGTTATTGTGTATTTAAAAAGAGTCCTCATTCTTGGGGCAGTGGTTCTCAAACTTCAGTGTGCTAAATCAGAATTACTGGAGGACTTATTCAAACACAGATTTCTGGGCCCCATCCCACAAATTTTTATTTAGCGGGTCTGGGGTGGGTCTCAAGAATTCTCATTTCTCACAAAATCCCAGGTGAAGCTGAAGCTTCTGGCCCAAAAACTACACTTTAAGAACCACTGCTTTATAGACACATGCTGAAATAATGTGGACGAAATAACACACTGTCTAGGCTCACTTCATCTCTGGTGGGGGGTAATGTGGGGATAAATAAAATAAGACTGTCAACTGATCATTGAAGCCTGATGATGAGCACAGGGAGTTTCATCATCCTGTTATCTCTACGTGTGCCTGTGTTTGAAGTTTCCAAAATTAAAAGTTAAAATGTAAACAAAATATACATTGTTACAAATATGAGTAAAATAGTCAAATGAATAATATCAATATGTATTGTATTAATTTGTTTAAAGCACATTTAAAATCACATATTACATATAATATTAATTTGGAAATACATGTTTTTCTAAGTCTACATTTCTTTAAAAAAATGTATCCAACATTCTACTTGATGTTTCTCATGGCTGTCCTCATTATCACTAGTGGCCATTTTTGAGCCATTTAACAGCTTTCTAGAACACCCCCGTACCTTGGTCTAAGTTGTTCAAGAAACAGAACTTTTCACATCTGCATTTAATGCTATCTCTGGAAATTTTCTCCCAAACCACAGCTATCCATTGCATAATGTTAAGATGATTTGTTGTGTTCACTTGTCTTGAAAGAGAGTGTGGATGACTCCACACACACTCAAAAATAGTTTTATTTATAAGCAACCTTTAAAAGACTT
Source organism: Mandrillus leucophaeus (assembly GCF_000951045.1). Taxonomy (NCBI): domain Eukaryota; kingdom Metazoa; phylum Chordata; class Mammalia; order Primates; family Cercopithecidae; genus Mandrillus; species Mandrillus leucophaeus. The sequence continues at coordinate 9,891,022 of NW_012101365.1, read as the reverse complement.
GTTTACATTTCCAACTCTTGCAAGTTCCAACACCCCCAGAAGAGTTAGTAAATCTGTGTTAGATTTCTGTGCTACATTTGTACCAGTTCTTTTAGGCAAACATCACACAACTAGAATTGATTGAAGTCACTTTAGGCTATGGTGCTGGTCCCCAACTGGCATTTTGTGATTCAAAGTAAACTAAATGAGAGAAATCTATGGTATTAGAGACTTCGTGGGTGCTCTGACAAATCCCAAGGTCAGAAACATGGGGAATCTTGATAAAATTTCCCATTTTATCTTTTTTAACACATGGGGAACACTCTTCACTTTGGAAAAACAACAGCCCCCCGTGACTTAAATCAATCAGCAAGGGAGAAATCTGAAGCCCAGCCTGCAGCTGGCCTGAACCCATGCACCAAGAGCTCCTCCCCATTCTCCCATGCTGTTGCTCTAGTTTTTCAGCAGATTCAGAGCTATTCTGGATGTTGTGGGGGTGTCAGCCAGGCACAAGACAGAGTCCTGGCCCACATGGAGATCATATTACTGGAGGAAGATACACAAAACACAACAAATAAATATATCATAAGGTTTTAGAATTATAAAATATTTAAAATACATAACACTCATTCTTCACAGCATTCCTGGGCGTATAGTATATTTTCCTGTTTCCATAGGTGAAGCCAAAAAACTCAGTCTGTGGCTGGGTGCGAAGGCTCACACCTGTAATCCCAGCACCTTGGGAGGTCGAGGCGGGTGGATCACGAGGTCAGGAGATCAAGACCATCCTGACTAACATGGTGAAAACCCATTTCTACTAAAAATACAAAAAAACTAGCCAGGCATGGTGGCGGGTGCCTTTAGTCCCAGCTACTTGGAAGGCTGAGGCAGGAGAATAGTGTGAAGCCGGGAGCTGGAGGTTGCAGTGAGCTGAGATCGTGCCACTGCACTCCAGCCTGGGCAACAGAGCGAGACTCTGTCTCAAAAAAATAAATAAATAAAACTCAGCCTGTGATGTCTAGGCCCAAAGAACTATGAGGGCAGGAGTCACACCTGCCTTGTTCATTTGTATCTGTAGTGTCAAGGATAAAGGCACTTAATACATTTTCATGTTTAAATGAAAACAAAAGCAACTGAAAGATACTTTGACTCATGGAATGATGAAGTATTGATAACATTTCTTTAAAACACTATCATATAGAAACACATAACTTCTCAGAGGTAAAAAATATATATATTTGTATGTGGTTGAAAATGGAAATATTTTATATTGCAAATAATTTGCAAAGAAACATATTGTCCTGTGAGCAATATGTCTGAAATACCTAGCCAAATATTTTAAAGAGTGAAATTGGCCAGGCACGATGGCTCAGGCCTATAATCCCAGCACTTTGGGAGGCCAAGGTGGGCGGATCACGAGATCAAGAGTTCAAGACCATACTGGACGACATGGTGAAATCTCATCTCTACTAAAAATACAAAAAAAAAAAAAAAAATTAGCTGGGCATGGTGGCATCCACCTGTAGTTCCAGCTACTCTGGAGGCCAAGGCAGGAAAATCTCTTGAACCCGGGAGGTGGAGGTTGCAGTGAGCCAAGACTGCACCACTGTACTCCAGCCTGGTGGCAGAGTGAGACTCAGTCTCAAAAAAAAAGAAAAAAAAAAAAGTGAAATTGCTCTGTGGACTGAACATTGAATCTCCCTCACCCTGGGGTAATTGTGAAAAGAAGGATTCAAATATCTGCACAATTTACTAGGGAGTAAGTTTTGGACAACTCTGCTCTAGTCATTGCTCTACTAATAATATTTTTATAGCTCCTATTGCCCTCAGAATAAAGCATAGATGCTAACAAGACTAAAGGTAATTCATTGCCTTTCTCCTGCCTCTCTCTCCAGGTTTATCTTTTGCCTTTTCCAAAAGTTAAACTATGCTTTGCAAGCATCATCTCTTACATGCATGCATGCACCTTTAGGGTTTTCTATATCCAGTTCACTCTTCCTGTAATCCTCTTGTCCTCTCCTCCTCCCTCCCCACTTGTTAGCCTATCCAAATCCAAACCTGACTTATCTTGTAAGCCTAAATTTAGATGCCATTCCCTTCAGACCTGGACCACCCAGTTGAGATCAGGTGGACCATGGACTATTCTGAGAGTGGCCCTTAGAATCCCTTTTCTATTGCATGGTTACTTGCTATGCCTCCCACCATCTGCAAACTCTGTGAGAGCAGGGGCTGAGTCTGTTTTTTTCACTGTAGAGCTAATGACAGTGCCTGGCCCAGACTAGACAAACCATAAATGTTTTTTAAATGAAGGAATAAGGTTATTTAACTTCTGCAAACCTTGGTTCCACCACCCCAAAAGTAAAAGGGTGCTAGTACTACCTACCTTGTAGTGTCGTTGTAATGATTTAAATAATGACATGAGCAGGACACCCATGTGGTGCCTTGTACAGAGTATGAGCCAAATGAATAACTCTTGTGATTTTTATGCCTATTCAGAACTCTCTGTCATTCTTGCCCACTTCTGCTCACTCTAGAGAGCCTCTTGGTTTTTCCTTAAAATGTTCGTGACTATAAAACATCTGTAGGTTGCTCTTCATACTGATAGGTTATTCAACATGGCTGTCAATTTAGTAGTTTCTAGAGAATCCTTCTGATCCTTCTAATACCAGGTAATCCTTTCTATTACCTGGTATTAAAAATAACCATGCGTCCAGAGGCTGAGGCAGGAAAATAACTTGAACCTGAGAGGCAGAGGTTGCAGTGAGCTGAGATCATGCCACTGCACTCAGCCTGGGTGACAACACAAGACTCTGTCTCAAAAATAAATAAATGAATAAATAAATAAATAAATTAAATAACCACGTGTCTTGATTTGTACAAAGTTTTTGTTTTAATCAGATACGGTAAGATAACATACTTGGAGACAATTGCCTTTGAAAAAAGAGTTAATTGCTTTCATTTCCCAAGAGAAGTGGGGATTCCACACCACATTGGGCTACTTGAGGACCTCAAGAGGCAAAAGGAGGAGCAAGGAGAGAAAAGAACAAGCCATAGCCTTTCTCTGGGGTTTAGGTGGGAAAGGCAAGGCAGGGCAGAACAAACAGCTTAGGACTGGCTAGTTGGAATAATTCCCCCAGGCTTTGGGGCATAGTGACTATCCTGGTTGTCTGGAACCTAGTCTTGGATTTATTTAGGGCAGGAGAAAAAAAGGCTTGCTGTGTGAGAGTTAAATAAAGGAGGTATCTTGGGTTTTGAAGTCAGGACTGGTTTGCATATGAAAGATGTATTAGCAGGCCAGTTGTTTACCATCTCTAGGAATTAGCTAGTCCTGGGAGGGGCAGTCCCCCCAGCCAGCAAGGCCTACCTTCTTAAGATGTCAAAACACCATAAAATATGAATAATTTAAAAACACAATTAATATACCATGCCCCGTGGCAAGAGAGAATGGGGTTTTATTATTGATCCTAATTCTATCATTTATGCTATTGTAACTTTTAGTGACATTACTGCTACAGTATAATATTCTGAGCTTTTCAATCTCTTGTCAAAGTTAGCAATTACCTTTGCTGCCCTTCCTGAACCTCCTAATTAAAATAGCCTAATGATACCCTTATTTCTAATAAGAACCCCACATTTGACTATAAACACCTTATGTTCTACCTATTATTTTTGGCCTGTCACAGACACTTTCTTGCCCAAATGAAACATACCTACCTGTGAATATATTTGTCTAACATGTGTTAAGCGTATCATGCTGAAATTGGTGTGAAGGCAACATTTCTTCACTGATGATTCAATGACTCGATGATGCATGGGCTGAAGTTCATTTAGAACTGGGAATGTGCTTAAAGAAATTGGTTGGTTTACTCATTTTCTCCCTTCTTTCCTCCTTCTCTTCCCTACCTCCTCTTCTGCTCCTTGCTTCCCTTTGTCCTTGTTCTGTTAAGATTCCCAGTCAGGCAAATGTCCACTGCAGCTCTGTACCAACCGGAGACCAGTCCCTATCCTATGTGCATGGCGTTCCCAGGAGAAAGCTTAGAGACTGGTCCTTGGAACAGATGGTGAGAGGCGGCTCTGACCAACCTGAGGTGTGTATACTAAGAGTTGTTGAGTTGTGTCTATTGTAGATGACGGAGTATTATTTGTTGACTGTATTTCTTGATGTAGAGCAGATGATAAGTCGGTCTGAGGGCTGGTCATAGTGACTCACACCTGTAAGGCCAGTACTTTGAGAAGCCAATATGGGAGGATCACTTGAAGCCAGGAGTTTGAGACCAGACTGGACAACATAGTGAGACCCCACCTCTACAAAAAAAATAATAAAATAATAAAAATAAAGACAGTCTGAGAATGGACAAATGGACACCAGACTTCGTTTATCCAGTCAGCTTTCCAGAAAGTGTCCTGGGGAGTTCACAGACAAACCTTAAAAATTTCAACCGAACTCCTCATGTTCCTCCCACCTTCCTCCTTTTCTAGGATTGCTGAGCTCAGAAAGGGCCATGATGCTCCCAGTTAACTCAGTCAGGGTCTAGACACCATCCTTAATTTGCATCCCCCGTGCTAAACTCCCAGCTACAATGGGTCTCCAAAATGTGTTACTCTAAATTCTCATACCATCAAAGCAGTTATTTTGTAAAAGGCAAATGATGTATGTTAAAGCATCTTCTACCAGACCATTTACTCTAGGATTTGCTTTCTTCTCCTGAAGGAAGAGAGCTGATGCATTGTAAATAATGAATACACCAGATTGAATGCTCACCTTCAGTGCCACCGACTTGTCCTGCTCCAGGCCAGGCCTGAGAGTGGATGCTCAGATACCAGCCCCAGTGCACCTCTGCTTCCTTGCTTTGGTCTTTAGCTGGCTGATTGAAGAGTCTGGCTCTTTGTTTTTCATTGTTTTGTTAGGATATTGGCCAGAGGCCGAGTGGGACAACAAACGAAGACACTTTTCTTCTTGCCGTGGTCAGAAGAGAACTCAAGTCACGTCCTTTGCGTTCCAACTTATTAGAAAAACTTCAGAAAGAGCTGAAGATCCTGGACCCAATCTCTTCAGGATTTCTTCTCCAATCTCAGCTGAGCCGCCTCTTTTTGAAGCATGAAGTCCCTCTACAGTTACCAACAGTCAAAATCCTTTGTCAGAGATTTTCTAAGAGGGGTTCTCCTGAAATGGTATGGCCATGATGCTATTGGAAGTGTGGGTTCCTTTTGTTTCTTTAACTTGTACCCACCAGGGTAAAAGATTAAGAAGTTAGCAACTTTCTTGCAAATGACTTTTAACACTGACTACTGAGATAAAAAGCTTTTTTAGGCCAAGCACAGTGGCTTACGCCTGTAATCCCAGCACTTTGGGAGGCTGAGGTGGGCAGATCACGAGGTCAGGAGATCGAGACCATCCTGGCTAACAGAGTGAAAACCCATCTCTACTAAAAATATAAAAAAATTAGCCGGGCCTGGTGGTGGGCACCTGTAGTCCCAGCTACTCGGGAGGCTGAGGCAGGAAAATGGCATGAACCTGGGAGGCAGAGGTTGCAGTGAGCTGAGATCGCGCCACTGAACTCCAGCCTGGGGGACAGAGCGAGACCCCGTTTCAAAAAAAAAAAAAAAAAAAGAGCTTATTTATATTCATGTGTAGAAATTTCTAGTTGGAATGGAAAATAGACTTAGGTCTCTTTGCTCTGTTTCATTTCTCTTTAAAGGTCCTCCCTGCCCCAACTCACAGTGTCAGCTTTTAAACAACATCAGGGTAGTTACAGATTCAAGATAATGGGCCCACTCTAGTCTATTCATGAGCTAGCTTAGTTTGCAGGACCCAAGGTAAGAATTGAGATTGAGCAAAGATCTCCTTTGTGTCATCACAACTTCCTAGAGAGTTAGAAGTGGGGAGTATCTTTGAAATTTACCGATTAAGGAACTGAGGCCCAGAGGATGTCCAGGAACTTGTTTAGGAAACCCAGAGAATTAATGGCAGACCCCATGCTAAGACACACGTTTCCCAGTGACAGGGCCAGAGTTCTTTGGGCATTGTATTTTCCAAGCTCATACCTATATCTGAATATAAAGAGTAGTCCAAGTGTCACCAAATTCAGGGAGCCAGAGGAAAATACCCTAAACTAGAAAGAAATAATAGCAATAAGAAAATCATTAGTGAGCATGTATCAATGGCAAAGCAACAGACGGCACAAACCTTAAAAAAGAAGGCCTGGACTTTAGTCTTAATCCCACCATCATTAGCTCTGTGACATGGAGCATACTCTACTTAAGTTCTCCCATACCTCAATGATCTCATCCAGAAAACCGGGCCAAAACCAACCTTGCAAGTTTAGTCTCAGGATTTAGTAATGTGATAAATGCAAACTAATAGAATTAGTTATATATTTATGAGAAGTATTTAGCAATACAGTATTGATTTATTAGTGCAACCTATATGAATATTCAGTTCAACCAGATTTTCTGGCCTGAGACCTAGTTTCTATCAGGGACCCTATCTAGCTTCTCTTTCCCACTGCTCACCCCTCCGCTACCCTGGAGCTCTCTGTCCACCAGAGTCCCTAGGATGGCATCCAGCCTAGCAGTGGAAATGGATGACATTCCTTCAGTCCTTTCCTGTGCAGGAAAAGGGTCTTCAGATTTTTCATTTAGCCTAATACATTTTTGTCTTCAGATTATCTGAATATATCTGCTCAATGTAGCTAAATATATCTGCTGAATACAGCATATATAATAAATGTATAAGATATGTGAGAAGGAACGAGAGAGAGAGTCGGGGCAGGGGTGGGGAGAGAGAGAGAGGCTAGAGGTTAGGTTATGCTATAGTAATAACCCCAAAATCTTTGTGGCTTAAAGTCACAAAAGGTTATTTTTTCTCATTTTTATTTCCATAGAGCCAGCCATAGTTCTCAACACTGTTGTCATTTTAGCTCTGGGACCCAGGATGATGAAACAGCCACTTTAGGATATTTTTGGACAGGACAGCAGAAGGGGAAAAAGAGTCCTGGAGGGTCTCATGTTAGCTCACAGGGTCTCAGTTCTGCTTATAACTCATTGGCCAGAACTAGTCACATGGCCTTATCCAACCACAAGACAACCAGGAAGTACAATTTCACCGTTTGTCCAGAAGGGAAAATAATTAGAATACTTGCTAAAAACACCAATAATTATGATACTATATTTTTAAGTGGTTTTTAAAAAATGTTTAATGTAAAAATTTGCCAAACACATTTTATCTCAACAGGCCTCTTTCCTTACATGTAAATTAAATGAGGATGTTTTATTTTACATGTAATTTTCAGGTGAATTATGAAAAGCTACTCTGGTTTTTAAACAGTGCAGCATCAGATTATCCACAGCAAAACAAAGCAGCTGCAGACCTGAGAAAAACTGAGAGTCATGGCACTCATAGCCAAAGGTACTCTTCTTCCTTTTTCTGAGGGTTTTGTTCCTAGGTGTCTCAGTCTGTGTGGGCTGCTATAAAAAAGTACCATAAACCGGGTGGCTTATAAAGAACATAAATGTATGAATCACAGTTCTGAAGTGAAGACTGAAAAGTCTAAGATCAGGGCACCAGCATGGTTGAGTTCTGGGAGGGCTCTCCCAAGATGCACACTGCTGACTTCTCTCTGTATCCCCACATGGCAGAAACAGAGCAAGCTGGCTTGTGGGCCTCTCCTTACAAAGGTATTGCTATGGTTCGAATGTGTTTTCCCAAAGTTCATGTGTTGGAAGCTTAATCCCTAATGCAACAACAGCCCTGGGAGATGGGACCTAATAAGAGGTGATTAGGTCACAGGGCTCGGCCTTCTTGAATGCATTAATGTCATTATCTCAGGAGTGAGTTAGTTACCAAGAGAGTGGATTTGTTGTAAAAGCGGGTTTATCTCTCACCCTTGCCTCCTCTTGCCCTTCTGCCTTCCACCACAGAATGATGCAGCAAGAAGGCCCTTGCAAGATGCCTGCCACTGACCTTGCACTTCTCACCCCTGTGAACTGAAGAAATAAAATATCTGTTCTTTATAAATGACCCAATCTCAGATATTCTGTTATAGCAGCCCAAAATAGACTAAGACAGGCACTGATCTTACTCATGAGGACTCCACCCTCATGACCAAATCCCACAGGCCCAGCCTTCTGATGTTATCACATTGGCATTAGGGTTTCAAAACAGGAACTTTGAGGGAATTCAGTCAGTCCATGGCACTAGACTCCTAGTGCTGGCAGGGATCTTGAAGGCGTTCACTCAAACACCTCACCCGATGCAGAATCACTTTGCTCTTCACCAGCACTTGGCTTGTGCTCAGAGTTTTCTCTCTCTCTCTTTTTTGTGCGCAGGCCAACATAGAAAGTTATTTGCAGCAATTGCATATGTTTTTTAACATCAAGCATGTGTCTTTTTATGAGGTTGCTGTGTGAAAATGAAAAACCTCATTATGAAATAAGAAATGATTGTGTACGGGTACAGAGCTCATCTATGAAGTGTGATTCCAAAAAGATGTTCAGTCAGTCAGCTCCTGGGTTGCAGGCACTAGCAAAAAAAGGGTTGAGGTTCAGGCATCCGCAGTCACTTCATATAATCTCAAGGGAAAGAAATTACTCAAAATAAAAATAAGATGTGAGGAATATAATCAGAGATGAAATGCAATAAAGTATGATATTCTCATGTTTGCCAAAAAAAGGTGACAAATCGCAGTGGTTAGGAGCATAGCCTCCATTGCAAAAGCCTGGCCTCAACTATTGTCTTTGCCACTCTGGGGCTATGTGACCTTGGCGTTTCACTTAACTTCTCTGTAGTTCCATTCTCCAACTGTAAAATGGGGATGATACACTTCACTTCATTGATTTGTAATAGTAACTGAGTTAATAAATGCAAAATTCCAAAAATCAGTGACTGGCACATAGTAAGTACTATATAAGTGTTTTTATTATTTTTAACTATTCTTCTAGAAGACACTCTTTTCAGCTGCAAATAATGTGGCATGGTGGTTAAGAGCTATGGCATTAGAGTTAAGTGTTTTAGTCTAGGAAGAAGGTAGGGGTTTTTGTTTGTTTATTTGTTTGTTTGTTTGTTTGTTTTGTTTGTTTGAAAACATCCTTGGGCCAACGGTTGGACTTGATTCCTCCTACAGTGTGCCCTGTTTCACTGTGATAACTTCAACACTCATTGAATGTGAGCTGTTTGCCAGGCTTACTTTGCTGGCCACAGTGAATTACAGGATTGACAAAGCCTGATCTCTTCCTTTAGGGCTCATGGTCCAAAGAAAACAATACTGCCATCTAGGCACTCCAGTCAAATACCACTCTGGGAGCAACTGTCTTACTGAAAGCCATAAAGCCCTACAAATTTTTAACCAACAGCAACTATCCTTCACATAATACATACTGTAAATTTTGGCCCTGAGAGATCATAGACCATGCAGTAGAATACATGGCCACTCCCTGGCATATAAGGTCTTAAGAGTCCTAGACAGAAAGCCTTTGCTGATATCTAGATAAGGTTAGATCTCTGTGTTATATAGTCCCACAGTCCTTCCCCTTCATAGCAGTTATGGCATTTTCAGTTATTTATTTGATATTTGAGGTTAGGAATCGTGGCTGTCCTGGCCAACTCTGTGTCTAGCATAGTTCTAACATAGTTTCTGGCATACAGAAGATGCTCAATAATATTTACTGAATGTAATTGGCACTTCCAATTTTCTAAAGAGCTCACATCAATTTACTTTCAGGGATACCTGAATATCTGTTCTATAGTAAAGGCGCATAAAGAAATCATTTTGAGCGCAGCAGAGAAGGTGCTGCTTTATAAAAACCAGACAGTATGTTTGTAGAAATACAAGACTGATGGCCTGTAATAAAGCCAGGCTCTTTGTTAATTAAGGTATGGATCAGGAAAATCCCCTTCTCATGATCTGTCAGGTAGAGACTCTAATAGGGTAGCTCTGTGATGTTTTAAAAGGTTCCAGCATTGCCAGTGGCAGCAGGGGTGGCAAGAGCTCCCATCTCCTAAATTGGACCAGATGAAATAAATATCTGCAACAGGTCTTCTAAGAAACCCTACCAGCTGCAGTAAATGGATTCCATACCACACCTGCCCATCCAGTACTCAGGGTAGTGAGCCAGGGACCAAAGCTTCATGAATTCTTATCCCCAGAAACTGTCCTTGCAAGAAAAGAGGAAGGAAGACTTATGATTCAGATCTGGAACAGAGATATCTGATTGACAGTGTTCGGGTCATGTGCTCTTGCAGCAAAGAGAGGCTGGTAAAGCAAATAGTTGGCATTCTGCTCTGCCACAGTGAGAGGTGGACTGTCTCATGAGCTGGGGAACTCCCTGGACAGGTGAAGGAAGATGCAAAAGTTGGTGACCAAAATAAAGACACATGCCCACTATTCCTTCTCTGTACCAAACTTTTGGAAAACATTATGTATTATTAAGAGGTTCAGAATAGTATAATTTGGAGCCAAAGCTTGTGTGAGAGTCCCAGAGCCAAAAAAAAATAAAAAGGAAATAATATGACCTTTGGACAAAGTTATATACATCTGATATGAATCAATTCCAGGTACTGTACAAGATCCCTGGAAAACAGTAAGGAACAAAACAGACTTGACCTCTTAGAGCAGACTACTAGGGAGGAAGTCAGACTTAAAAAAATAAGGAAATAGAGATGTGACTACAAGTTGAAGGAGACCTATTAAGGAAAAGAACAAAGCACTATGAATAAGTGTATCAATCAGGGGTGTGCAGGAGCCAGACATCAGGGCCGATGATGCACACCTCTTCCCAACTCCTCATTCAGCAATGTCACAGTGGTAGCCTGAAATCAACCATGGTGGGAGTATTTATACCAGGGAAATCAGTAATGCAACAAATTAGGGCTTTATCTTGCAGAGCTGATTGTTAAAGATTTACCAGCATACCACTGAAAGAAACCCGATGTAGATGGGTAGAAGTTGGGCAGTGTCATGGACTGTCCCTCTAGGGAACTTGGTGTTTAACTTGAAACAATGGAAAACAGCAAAAGCTTCACAGAGGAAGCAATAGTCTGCCTGGATCTGGAGGAACAAATACATTTGGCTGTTAGATGAGTAAACATATCAAACCAGTTTCATAAAATCAGTGACTAAAACATCTCACCCTGTTGCTTTTCACCTATTATTTAAAATAATGATAGTCAGTTAGACAGACCATCTTAATAATTATGTACATTTGCATGCCAGACTGTAAGTAATTACTCCCAAACATTTCTGGGTTTTTCAGATATAAGGAGCAGAGTCAAGGTTAATGCAGGAAATTCAACTGGTTCAGGATTTCCTCCCAGGGAACTAGATTCTCTTGGTATGGGGATCTGGTGGAATCTGCTTTGCTTTGCTTGTGGCAGTGAGCAGTTTAGAAATTTCATTTGTCATCAGTAATTATCTGAGTTGAAGAAAAGCAAAATCAAGCAGGTAAACTACTATGATTACTTATTTTTTGTCTCAACCTAGAAAAAAAATACAGTTATAAAGATAGATTAACAATTTTGGCCTTTGGTGTAGTCAGATTGGTTGATGCCTCTTGGAAAAGAGATGGTAGAGCTCACTCAGATGGAGCAGGTACAATTTAAGCTATGAAATATCTGCATGCAGCCTCATGACCAGGTTCCCAAGACTGAGAGGGCCTTCGTGGATGGGCTCACTGGTTCCACAGTGTGTAGCAAAGTTGAGAGATGTAGTAGGAAAGCATGCAGCTGTTTTGAGTGGATCATCTTTTCATAGCCTTCCCCATTTCCCTTCCAATCAGCACTCCACCTCAACACTCCAGCTCACAGCCAGAAGTGAACAGGAGTCTGTTGGAGATTTTGAAGATGGCACTAAGGACAACCAGTGGCAGACTCAACATAGACAATCTCAATCTGAGTTTTCGAAAAGAAGATCGCTCATTCTCTGGCTGCCTTCCTCCACCTAAGGTAACCAAAATTCAATTTCAGATTTGTTCCTCTATAAAGGCTACTTTAGGGCATTGGGTCTATAGTAATAAGGCACAGGACTGATCTGTATTCTGCCTGTGGAATACATTACACAAGTGTTTGTTTTCTTTGCTTGAGAAGTGAAAAACAAGGCAGAAAAGGAATTGTGAAATGTACAGGAATTGTGAAATTGATCCAGGAATTATTTATACTGGGTTGTTTTATGTTAATAATAGAGGATATAACAACACCCAAATAATATTTCATAATGGAAAACAACTATTTTTTCAAGGCCAAATGTTTATTTCTCACACTCTTTCCTGGCTTCCAATGAGAACAGCATGTGGTGTCCCATCCCTGAGGAAAACCAAATTTTAGGGACCAATGTAATTTACTGCCGGTAGAGGTTACCATGCTGTTTTGGAGCATTAATTAATAGTGCAGACGCGCTTCATGGAAGAGAATCCAGAACCATAATAATTCATGGAACTGCTGCAGCCAAGTAAATCCCATCATAAGGCTACTATGGATATAGGTAAAATAATAATTACCACTACTACTGTAACTCTATTAGCAACACCTCATCATCACTACACTTTTACTAAGTGCCAAGCACTGTGCTAAATGTTTTGCTTACATTATCTCATATAACACTTACAAAGTTAATTCTGTACAAAATACTACAAAATCTAGGTAGTCCTTACAATACCCATTTAATAAATTTTTTAAATTGAGTCTCGCCAGGCATGGTGGCTCATGCCTGTAATCCCAGCACTTTAGGAAGCTGAGGTGGATGGATCACAAGGTCAGGAGTTCAAGACCAACCTGGCCAATACGGTGAAACCCCGTCTCTACTAAAAATACAAAAAAAAATTAGCCTGGTGTGGTGGAGCATGCCTGTAATCCCAGCCGCTCGGGAGGCTAAAGCAGGAGAATTGCTTGAACCCGGGAGGCAGAGGTTGCAGTGAGCCGAGATCACGCCACTGCACTCCAGCCTGGGTGACAGAGCGAGACTCTGTCTCAAAAAAAAACAACGGAGTCTCGAAGAGGCCAATTGAATCACCCAAGAGTCATAGCTAACAAGTGGCAGGGCCAGGATTCAAACTCCAGAAGAGTTATGGAAACTGAGAGGCAGAATCGGCACTTCATTAGGTAGAAGATATCTGGATGATTCCATTGAGTTCAATATACAAGAGTTAGAATTCCAGAAGATTAGAAAGAATTGGAAATTATAGGCCAAAAACTTCCTGTTAGAAAGATTGGAAAATGCCTTTCATCTAGGTATACAGAGGTTAGAATTGAGGGAGTCAGAGAATTTAAAAAACGGTGATGTTTACTAAGGAGCAAGGACATGATATGTTGAAAATGAGTTCTTATTCTAGGATAAAAGCATTTTTCTCATAACTTCTGTATTAAACTCAACTGTGCAAAGGCAAAACTGTGTGTGTGTGTGTGTGTGTGTGTGTGTGTGTGTGTGTGTGTTTGAATATTATACATGCAAGCATATTTCATGAGAAAGAGCGATAGAGCATTCTAGGAGAGTCCACACAGCACATGTGGCCTTGTTTGTGAGAAGATCTACAGAAATAGTCTCTTAGTCTAAAAATTCTTAGCCGCAATTTTTTCTTAGATTAGAAACCACATAACCCAATGGTGAAGTTTGAATATTCTCAGATGATACTCATAGAATGAAACATAAACAACTTGAAAATCAAAATATGTTTACTAAAGCTCTTTAAGTCTCAGATTTTCCACTGGCAAATCTGGGTCCCAAATATCTACCTCCTGTGTCTATGTGAGGATTAAATAAAATAAATATGTGGAGGCATTTAGCATACTATCTGATTTATAAGGCCCTCACTGTATATGCTTCCTTTCCTTCTTATAAAAAACAAATCAGTGTTTGGTGAGGGTCTCACTTCAAAACAGCCTTAGAAAGGCGAATCTTCCCACAGTCAAGTGATGGCCACATTGAGGTCTGGTTGTCAGGGCAGACCTTGAATCTTGAATGTTCTTCTCCCCACAGCCATCCCTGAAAGCTTAACTTTATGGTTCAGATCCAAAGAAATGGGGTACATTTTCCTTGAAGCTGGTCTGCCTTTCATGAGCCATCTGGCATCTCTTAAGACATCTGGAACTCACTCAGAGCATAATACAGTTCTGGGAGGCACGTAAAATAGAATTCTGTTTCCCCAGAACATGAGGCGAATTGAGGCCGAAGGGACGTTGGAAACAGAAGCAGCCACTATGATACCTCTACTCCCTTACTCCTTAACATGGGACTTCAGAGTGGACAAGGAAAGGTTATGACTGAGTTAAAAGGTTTCTTTTTTTTGCGGGGGCGGGGGGGTTGTTTTGGCCAGTAGCTCTGAATTTCCTTTGGGTGCAGGAGAGAGAATCACAGACTATGAAAGCTATGCACTTTCTGTCCAGAAAGATTTAAAAAAAATTTTAAAAGCACATCCACACAGCCACCATTTCAGAGGGTTCACAAATCATCTGTAATTTCCAAGATAAATAAATGCAGTTTTAAAGGATATTCTACGGGTCTTGTCACTAAAATCAATGGAATTTGACCATATACAAAGGTCAGTATAGAAGTATATAAAGTATCTGCCATCTTCATTCTATGGACTCACTCATCCTGTTCCTCTAGCATACCTTCAACGCAATGATGGTTTCTGTTAGGACTGCCAAGGCAATGTGGATACACATTCATTTATTTATTAACTTCCCTGACCATTATCCAAGTCAGGTGTAGATTCAATAGGGTTGTAGAACCTAAGATATTCTATGCATGCAGGCTCAGTTTAACCCTTTTACATAATCCATATTCTTCAGCATTTGAACTCATCCTCTTTCTGCTTCACAGCACAAACCCCTCCCAAACTGCTCCCAAACCTGCCTCCCAGGAGGAGCTAGCTAGAACATAGGTTGTTTTAATTACTCTTTGCTTCATTTTCATGTAGCTTCCTCATCATCAGGAGGAAGTCCCCTTACTGACATAGCCTGGGTTTGTGAATGTGAAGTTCATTCTTGTGGCAAGACTCTAGCTAACACATGTGTTTAAGTGGACCAGGACTTTAAGACCTCCTTCTGTAGTTTGTCAGGTTCTATTTTCATATTTAGTGTTTTCTATAACTTTAAGCTCTGCCTTAAAAGTATAAAAAAGATTTTTACTAACTTTGAATCTTTCTCCTCTTCCAATGCAACAGTCACCTTTCTGATCAATATGGCATATTTAATCCATTCTTGCATTTGACATAATACTCACTCATTGTGTTCTGGGCATTGAAGTAGGAACTGAGGACAACAGACTTTTATGGTTTGGGCTCCTGAGTTCTCCAGGAGCTCAGGGGAAAGGCAATGTTTTAAATATGTCATCACAATTCTGTGTGACAGTGTAATGACGGCAGTGACTTTGAACACAGAGAAGGAACACCAATGTGCCCTCACCTGAAAGCTCTCCAGAGGAGATGATGTAAACACTGAATCTTAGAGGACAGGCGAGTTTGGCAAAGAATGAGGGGACAGGGCGGCTGGGCATGGTGGCTCACGCTTGTAATCCCAGCACATTGGGAGGCTAAGGTGGGCGGATCACAAGGTCAAGAGATGGATACCATCCTGGCCAACATGGTGAAACCCTTTCTCTACTAAAAATAAAAAAATTAGCCAGGCATGATGGCACACACTACTCGTGGACATGGTAGTCCCAGCTACTTGGGAGGCTGAGGCAGGAGAATCGCTTGAACCCAGGAGGCAGAGGTTGCAGTGAGCCGAGATCCTGCCACTGCCCTCCAGCCTGGGTGACAGAGGCAAGACTTATTAAAAAAAAAAAAAAAAAAAAAAAAAAAACTTGGAGACAGGGGAAGAGATGGGAAAGTGTGAAAGTGTTCTCGGTAAAAGTCGCAATGTGAAAGCACTGACATGACAGCATGGTTAATTCAGGAAACTGTAAGTCCTGCTCAAGTCACCTTTAGAATGGAAAGTAGGAGCCAGTTTATGAAGGGTCTTTGTAAGGAGCGTGAATTTCATACTGAAGGTCCAAAGGAACCATTGAAGGATATTAAACAAGTGAATGATATGATCAGATTCAAATGAGAAAAAAGAGCATTCCAATCGAATTTGGAGAATGCATTAGAAGCAGGCAAAACTGGGGGCAGAGAGACCTTTTAGAAGGCTGTTTCAATCATCCAGGCAAGAAATTATGAGGGTTTAAGCCAAGGCAGTATCAGGAGGGATGGAGACATCAAGGAGGTAGAAAAGCAAGTCTTGATGACTAATTGGATAGGGGCCCCGACTTGGGAGAAATAAAGAATGACTTCCAAGGTTCTAGCTTTGGCAACCTGATGGACAGTGGTGCCATTCTCTGAGATAGGAAACAGAAAAGGAGTAATTGAGAGGGGTAGAGGAAGGAGTGATGAGTTCAGTTTTGAACATGCTGATCTGGCTAGAGAGGTGAAAACTGAATAGTGATTTAAGACTTTTCAATATGGAGTGGAATTCATAGTAGTTAAGATTACCCAAGGATGTAATGACAAGTGAGAATGGAAGAAGGCTGAGGAGAGCACTCATTGCTAAGGAGTGGTAAACAAAGAGAAGCCAACAAAGGAAATTCAAAACAATCAAAGGAGACATAGGAGTGGTTTAAAAAAAAAAAAAAAGCAAAATACAAAGAGAGTTTGGAGCAGGGTGGCAATGATCAGCCATGTCTCATGCTGCAACGAGATCATCTATAAATAGGATTGAAAAGTATACATTAAATTTAAAACCATGGAGATTCCTAGTAACGTGGTAAACATAGTTTAAGCAGAATGAAGAGGTAAAATGCAAATGGAGCTATCTGTGGGAAAAGAGGGAGCTAAGACAGTGTGCACTGCTCTTTCAAGGAGCATTTTGGGGAAATGAATGTTTATTTCACATGTAATTTTTAATAACATATTTTATTTACTTCTGGTTAAAAACATTTCCTTAATAAACAGAAGAAACTACATAGAAACATTTTCTTACCAAGGGTCCTTATTATGAATATTGATGTTTTAAAGGATTTTAATAATAATCGTGACTAACATGGAATTGCTGTTATTTTCTGGTAGATGTTTCTGTTGTGCCTCTACAACTGGCAGCAGTCCGTTCTTAGCAGCTATCAATCAGTCTGCTTCTAGGAACCCTGATGTACTATTTCTAATATGCTGTTCATTTTAACCTAAAGCAAAACTCAATGTTGCCAGAAGTGATCTGTTTTTAGAATATTCTCTTAATATTGATGTTCAAAAATATATCAATATGTTCTAATCATGAAGATAGTTCAGTTCTTATTTATGGAGTAAAATGGCCTAGCATGACCAATCTCTGACTCTTGAACTTTATTTTTTTGCCCATCTCCACTCATGCATATGCCACTCTTCAGTGAATTCAACTCATGCATTCATGGCCTCTTTCACTCATATATACATTTATTAAATAATTATTGATCCTTTATGTTTCAATACTGTGCTAGTCAATGGTGATAAGAAAATGAATGAAACCCAATTCCAGTCCTGAGTAAGCCACCACCTTGTAGAAATGCTCAACAAATAACAGCT
Source organism: Mandrillus leucophaeus (assembly GCF_000951045.1). Lineage (NCBI taxonomy): Eukaryota > Metazoa > Chordata > Mammalia > Primates > Cercopithecidae > Mandrillus > Mandrillus leucophaeus. Next base: position 9,873,520 of record NW_012101365.1, on the reverse strand, counting down.
AATTACAGCCCAACCTGAAAAGGGATATGATAGCAGAATGGATAATGTCAAAATAAATGCTGCTTCTAAAAAGCACCGTGCTTTTTCTCACCCATATTTACACATGCTTTTCCTCTGCCTAGAATGCCCCTCAACTCCTTATTCTTCTAGCAAACTCTATTTATTTTTTCATGATTCAAATCAATCTTTTTTTTTCCCTCTTCTAAGCTTCCCTGACATTTCTGCTGTATACATAGGAACATGCCAGTTTCAAATCCAGATTGGTTGTCTTTCCTTTCATACAGACAAATGAGGATGAGCTTTTTGTTGTCATTTTAAAATGTTGGTTTTATGATTATTCAAGTATGGTGAGACCAACAGATCAGGAAATGAGATGATTGCTACTGAAAAGATAGTTTGTTTCTCATGGTTGCTGAAAGGAGAGGGCACCCCACACCCTGCAGGGCCAGGCCACACCTTGCAAGGCCAGAGGAAGCACCGGGTTCTGTCAGGAGGCAGAGAGAATGAGGGGAATGTGGGCACGAGACTTTCTGTGGGTTTTCGGGAAGGAATGGACAGAGCAGAGTAAGCAGGCTTAGGATTGGCTAGCTTGCATAACCAGCAGGCTCTGTACCTGGCCCCAGGGTGGTTAGAGCAGGGAAATAGTGGCTCTGTGAGCACATCAATAAAATAGATGGTTGGGGTATGGGCTTTGGATAAGTTGGTTAGGTGATAAAAGTCACACTTCAGGAAGGGCAGTCTCTCCAGGGTCAGCCAAGCCCACGAAGGCTGAAGTATCAATATAAAAAGATAGGTTTAAAACAGGCACTACACTGAACTTCCTCTAAAAATAGTAACAGTGACTAAAAATACAGGTCAAGTATCTCTTGTCTGAAATATTTGGGACCAGAAGTGTTTTGGATTTTGAATGTTTATTGGATTTGGGATAGTTACGTATATGTAATGAACTATCTTGGGGACAGAACTTCAAATCTAAACATGAAATTTATTTTTGTTTCATATATCACTTATACACATGGCCTGAAGGTAACTTTATACAATAATTGTAATAATTTTGTGCATGAAACGAGGTTTGTGTTAAATACTAATGTGTAGAATTCCGCACTTGTGGTTTCCTGTCAGCACACAAAAAGTTTCAGATTTTGGATTTTTGGATTAGGAATGCTCAACTGTAGTTATGTTTGTAGTAAATAGCTATTTTTAGTAGCTGCTTTTTTATATATATTTATTTACATAGTTATTATTAGAAATGTCCAATTTAGTGTAAATAGTCCACACACTAAACTCGACATTTGTTTTTTCCTTCCTTCTCCCCTTCCTTCCTTGATACCCTGCTATTTCTCTCTCTCTCCCTCCCTTGTTTCCTCTCTTCTTTCTTCTTCCATTTCTCTGTTTTCCTTCTCTCTTCTTTCCTCTACTCTCCCCTCTTCTCTCTTCTTTCCTCTCTCCCTCTGCTTCCTCTCTCCTCCCTCTGTCTTTTCTTTATTTCATCAAATATTAATCAAATGCCTACTAAGAGCCAGGCACTATTCTAAATGCTAACTTTATCATGAAATCCTCACAGAATCCTGGGAAGTAGGAAGTACTAGTCTTGTTTAATAAATGAAGCTGCAGCTATAAAAAGGTTAAGTAACTTCCTAAGATCAGAGAGATCACAGGAAGCAGACCTGTGCTCAAATAAGGTCTGTTTGATTCTATCATTTATATGTTTAACCATTATTCTAAATATACAACAAAAGTTACTACACCCTAAAAGTTTGAAATATTTGAATCTAAGTGTCACTTACCCACCAACCTGAGAACTGAACTAGTTTGTACTAGTTCAGAACAAGATTTAGAACATATTATGAACTTGGGAAACTTCAATGACACCTCATTCATTCATTCAACAAATATTTATCTGAGCATCTGGTTTCTAGACTAAGTTCCATAACTACTTAGCTATGTGACATTAAGGAAATACTTAATCTCTCCAAGTCTTTATTTCCTCATATATAAAATGTAGATAGTAATATTAACCCCACTAATACAACAAGCTTGTTTTGCAAATCAAAATGGATGAAACAAAAACATTTAGCAATTCACCTATATAATGAAGTATGTATAATACAGAGGCATTGACTACCCATTCCATGGCTGATAAAAATGTAAGATCAGTATTTCAAACCCCAGTGGCTTCTGAGTAATGAAGTATGCCTCTGTGTCAACTGTATAAAAACTTGCTGGTAAGCATTCAGTTGCACATTCTTGTCCTAAATCATATCCTGAATGATACCTCAATGGTAGAATATACTGCTGGGTATTAATTCTTTGTCAAAAAAATATAGCTTCTAATTATGAGAAAAATATTAATCGTATCCTATTGAAACATTTTGTATTCTAGTGAAATCTTTTTTTTTTTTCAAACTTGTAGGTCAGGGCTATATGTGGGAAGCATGGATTGTATCTGACCCTGAGCCTGCTGGAAACATTGCTTAACCATCAAGATTTGGGTTACCAAAATGAAATAAAGTAAGTCAACTTTTGCTAAGAACTGAATATTTGTATCCACCACCCCTTCCCCAAATGATATGGTGAAGCCTTAACTTCAAATATGATGGTTTTTGGAGACTGGCTTTGGGAGGTGATTAGGTTTAGATGAAGTCATACAGGTAAAACCCCTATGATGAAATTATTGTCTTTGTAACAAGAGGAACAGACATGAGAGTTTCCTGTCTCTTCCATGTGAAGATACAAAAAGTAGCCATCTATAAGTCAGGAAGAGGGTCCTCACCAAAAACTTAACCTGCCAGCACCTTGATCTTGGATTTTCTAGACTCCTACCTAGGGAATGACATTTTGTGAGAGCAGCCCGAATTTTTTATTCACTCTGTCTTCTGTTAGGATACCAAACACTGGATCTGTCTTTAGAGTAGGAGTTCTGTGTGTGAAGCGATCGATTTCATCACTTGATAGAGTTAAGAAGGTATGCTTTTTTTGTGACCAGAGGGTCTTCTTCGCTGTAGAAAAACAAAGCAGGAAACTTCCACCTACAACCATTACAGACTATCAGGGACTAGATTTACCATTCCACCTTTAACAACTAAAAATATATGACAAAAATATAGGACAAAATATGTGAAGCAGTGATTCTCAGACATCGAATGGCAAACAGCACAGAACAGTGACTCCTGGAAGAAGAAAAACAAAGCAAGTGAGCCTAGCTCATTGCATAGGAATGGGGAATTCAAGCAGAGCCCAGCATTCTCCCTGAGTTAAAGCGACAGAGTTTCGAGTTCAGGAAGGCCAAAAAGACTAAAATGCACAGTACAGAGGAGCAGAGAAGTGAGAAATCCCCAGGGAGCCCTCTCTGGAGATTTCTAAGAGTTACCCTTAAATCTTCATGTGAGTGCTGGCTAATGTATCCATTTGAGGCAACTACCCAAGGCCAGGGAAAGTAACACCAAAAGAAAGATGTAGAAACATCATTAGATCTCATATAGGATTGGGAATACTTCATGTTTCCACCAGCTAGTGAAGAAGATCTTGTACCACATATGGCATTGAGTAGAAACCTTAAAAAAGTACAGCATTGTAATGATGGTGCCAAATTACCCCAGACAAACTCAACAAATCTTAAAAGTCTAACAAAGCTTGAAAATGATCAAAATGTTTTTGAGCAACTTAATTATATCTAAGAACAAAGTCCCCCAACTTCAAAGGAACAGAAAATTTTGATCAACAATGCAAAAATCACAGTTTCTAAAATGTATGCAAAATTTGCTGAGCACAAAAAGAAGCAGGAAAATTAGGACGTATTATTCAGAGAAAAACCGGTTAATACAAGCAGATTCCTAAACAACACGGATAATACAATTAGTAAACAAGCATGTTAAAAGAGCACTTATAAATACACTTCACCTGTTCAAGAAGGCATAGGAAGACGTGAACATAATGAAAGGTATGGAAGATTTAAAAAGATCCAAATACAACTTCTGGAGATTAAAAAAAAACACACTGTCTTCTCCACTACAACATGTAACCCCAGTGTAATAATGTGAAAAACCCTAAACAATTCACAACAGAGACATTCTACACAATGCCTAGCCGGTGCTCCACAAAATTGTGAAGACCATTGAAAATGAGGAAAATCTGAGAAACTGTCCCAGCCAACAAGAACATAAGAGGACATGAAGACTAAATGTTATGGGATAGCCTGGAGGGAATCTGGAACAGAAAAGGAATATTAGGTAAAAACTAAGGATATTGGAATTATGGACTTTAGTTAATCATAATGTATGAATATTGGTCCATTAATCATAGCAATAGTATCATATGAATGTAAGATATTGACCAAAAGGGAAACCAAGTATGAAGCATGTGAAAATTCTCCGTACTACCTTGAATTTTTTCTGTAAAATCTAAGACTACTTTAAAAAAATAAGGTTTATTTTAAAAATACAATACCTGAAAGAAAAATGTTTGTTATGGAAGCAATGGAAGATAATACACACAATAACAAATAAGTGAGTTTGACGACACAGATATAGACACTATGTAAAATAAAACTCAGTGTGAAAAAATGAAGGAAAAACTAACAGAGCATCATTGGGTCTTGTGACACCAGCAACCTAATACATGGGAAACTGGAGTCTCAGAAAAGGAAGAGAGGGATGAAGGGAAGAAAAGTATGTTGAACAAATAATAGCTGCAATTTTTTCAAATTTGGGGTAAACTATAAAGACATGGACCCAAGGAGCTCAATGAACTTCAGACACAAGAAATTTGAAATAAACCATGCAAAAGTTCATTGTGATCAAATTGTTTAACCCAGTGGTAAAGAAAAAACCTTAAAAGCACACAGAGAAAAAGACAAATTATAGTAGGCTTCCCTTTTCTGTGGTTTCACTTTCTATGACTTCAGTTACCAATGGTCTGAAAATATTAAATGGAAAATTCCAGAAATAAGCAAGTTATAAATTTTAAGTTGTGCACCATTCTGAGCAGCATGGAGAAATCTTATTCTATCCTGCTTGGTTCTGCCTGGGACATGATCATACCTTCATCCAACATATCCATGCTGTATATGTTACCCCTGTGTTTGTCACTTAGTAGCTGTCTTGGTTATCAGATTGACTGTCATGGTATCACAGTGCTTGTGTTCAAGTAATTCTTATTGTGCTTATTAATGGCCTCAAAGCAAAAAAGTAGTAATGCTGGCAACTTGCATATGCCAAAGATAAACTGTAAAGTAATTTCTTATGTAAAAAGGTGAAAGCTCGCAACTTAATGAGGAAAATAAATGTATGCTGAGGTTGCTAAGATCTACGAAAAGAACAAATCTTCTGTTCGCACAACTGTGAAGAAGGAAAAAGAAATTTGTGCATAGGACATATATAGGGTTCAGTACTAGCTGTGGTTTCAGGTATCCACGATGGGTCTTGGAATATACACTGTGTAGATAAGGGGAAACTACTACAATTTCCTTCTCAAATTTTTGGTAGAATTCACCAGTGAACCCAACTGGGCCTGGAACTTGCTGTTTTGAAAGATTATTAATTATTGATTTAATTTATTTAATTAGCAAATCAACTTATATCCAGAATCTGGTTCCCTGTCACCCCCTCTATTGTTACTTAACAACACCCATCCACACTACCATTATCTTTCTCCTGGATTTCTGTAATAGCCTCCTAACTGAACTCTATTTCTACTCTTATACCTAATTTATCCTCACTCCTACAGCTATTATAATCTATTAATAAACCTAAAAGGGTTCACATCATTACTCTTCTCAAAACACTGCAAGAGTATGTTATTACATGTAGAAGGCAAAAAAAAAAAAAAAAAAAAATCAAAGTCCTCTACACGAGCTGCTCCCCCATCACTTCTCTGGCTCCATCTAAAATTTCCTTTCCCTAATCTGTTCCAGTTACACCATGCCTCTTTTCTTCCTCAAACACACCATGCAGACTTCAGCTTAGCACCTATCCTTTGAATGTTCCCTCTACCTTGAAAGCTCTTCCCACAGATACCCTTATGCTAACTCCCTCACCTTCTTCAAGTTTTTGCTCAAATATCTCCTTGTCAATGAGACCTACACTAACCACCCTATTTAAAGCTGTGGTCCCCATCCTTTGTTCCCCTTAAGCTAGTCTTCTTGTGTTTTCTTTTATACACTTATCAACCTCTAATGAATTAGGTAATTTGCTGATTTATCATCTGTTTAGTTATTATCTGTATCTCCCTGACAGACAGTAGATGATAGTGCCACGGGGAAGAAAGGGTCTTTGTTTTATTCATTGATGTATCCAAAGTGTCTAGAGCAGTGCCTGGTACATAGTAGGTTCTCAATAAATATTTATTGACTTGAACTGAATTGGGGGTTGGGGATACATTGACTTGAATTGAATTAGAGGGGTGATCCCTCAAAATATTCTCAGGGATGCAGATACATAAATTCTTCTCAGTCCCTATCTCATGAGCAACTTGAAGAAGGCCTTCCTTACCCAAGTCATCAAAATCAGGTCCCTTGGGCTGTACTCTATCATGGCACCCAGTCATTTTATTTGCTAACACTTATCACTATTTGTAATTATGTGTGTATTTGCGTTATTTGTTAGTTTAAAGTCTACATAGTGATCTCCATGCTAGCAAGGGGCATGACTATTTTCCTCACACTATATTTCCAACATCTAGCCTAGTACTTGGCTGTATTAGTCTGTTCTCACAGTGCTATAAGGAACTACATGAGACTGAGTAATTTCTGAAGAAAAGAAGTTTAACTGACTCATAGTTCTGTAGGCTGTACAGTAAGAATGGATGGGAGGCCTCAGGAAACTTACAATCACAGTGAAAGGCAAAGGGGAAGCAAACACGTCTTACCATGGCAAATCAGGAGAGAGAGAAAGAGAGACAGCAAGGGGGGAAGTGCCACAGTTTTTTTGTTTTGTTTTGTTTTGATTTTTTAATTATACTTTAAGTTCTAGGGTACATGTGCAGTTTTAAACCATCAAACCTCATGAGAACTCACTCACCATCATGAGAACAGCATGGGGGAAATCCGCCCTCATGACCCAATCACCTCCCACTAGGCCCTTCCTTCAGTACATGGAGATTACAATTTGACATGAGATTTGGGTGGGGACACAGAGTCAAGCAATATCATTCTGCCCCCAGGTCCTCCCAAGTCTCATGTTCTTTTTACATTTCAAAACCAATCATGCCTTCCCAACAGTCTCCTAAAGTCTTAACTCATTCCAGCATTAATGCAAAAGTCCAAGTCCAAAGTCTCATCTGAGACAAGGCAAATCTCTTCTACCTATGAGCCTGTAAAATCAAAAACAAGTCAGTTGCTTCCAAGATACAGTGGGGGTACAGGCATTGGGTAAATGCTCCCATTCCAAAAGGAAGAAATGGGCCGAAACAAAGGAGCTACGGTACCCATGCAAGTCCAAAACCCAGCAGGGCAGTTATTAAATCTTAAAGCTCCAAAATAATTTCTTTTGACTCTATGTCTCACATCCAGAGCACACTGATGCAAGGGGTGGGTTCCTAAGGGTTTGGGCAGCTCTGCCCCTGTGGTTCTTCAGGGTACAACTCCTTTGGCTGCTTTCACAAGCTTGCATTGAATGCCTGTGGCTTTTCCAGGTACATGGTTGAAAGCTGTCACTGGATTTACCATGCTGGGGTCTGGAGGACTGTACACCCTCTTTTTACAACTCCACTAGGCAGTCCCCTAGTGGGGACTCTGTACAGGAGCTCCAATCCCACATTTCCCCACTGCACTGCCCTAGTGGAGGTTCTCCATTAGGGCTCCACCCCTTCAGCAGACTTCTGCCTGAACATCCAGGCATTTCCATACATCCTCTGAAATCTAGGCAAAGGCTCCCAAACTCTTGCCTTCTGCACATCCACAGGCCCAACACTCCATGGAAGCTACAACGTCTTGGGGCTTGCACCCTCTGAAACCATGGCTTGTGCTGTGCCTTGGTCCCTTTCAGCCACAGCTGGAGCTGGAGCAACTGGGATGCAGGGCACCACGTCCTGAGGCTACACAGAGCAGTGGGGCCCTGGACCCAGTCCATGAAACTATTTTTCCCTCCCAGGCCTCCAGGCCTGTGATGGGAGGGGCTGCCAAGATCTCTGAAATGACCTGGAGACATTTTTCCCATTGTCCTGGCTATTAATATATAGCTCCTCATCACTTATGCAAATTTCTGCAGCCAGCTTGACTTTCTCCCCAGAAAATGTGCTTTTCCTTTCTACCTCATAGTCAGGCTACAAATTTTCCAAACTTTTTTTCTCTACTTCCGTTTTAAACATAAATTGCAATTTTAGACCATCTCTTTGTAAATGCTTATGACTGTACATTTTTAGACACAACCAGGTCACATCTTAAATGCTTTGCTGCTTAGAAATTTCTTCTGCCAGATACCCTAAATCACTTCTCTCAAGTTCAAAGTTCCACAGATCTCTAAGGCAGGGTCAAAATATTGCCAGTCTTTTTGCTAAAGCATAGAAAGAGGGACCTTTACTCCATTTCCCAAAAAGTTCCTCATTCTCATTTGAGACCACCTCAGCCTGGACGTCATTGTCCATATCACTGTCAGCATTTTGATCAAAACCATTCAACAAGTCTCTAGGAAATTTCAAATTTTTTTCCCACATCTTCCTGTCTTCTTCTGAGCCCTCCAAAATGTTTCAACCTTTGCCCATTACCCAGTTTGGAAGTCACTTCCACATTTTCATGTATCTTTATAGTAGTGCCCCACTCTCCTGGTACCAATTTTCTCTGTCAGTCTGTTTTTACATTGCTGTAAGGAACTACCTGAGACTGGGTAATTTATGAAGAAAAGAGGTTTAATTGACTTAAAGATTTACAGGCTTAACAGGAAGGATGGCTGAGAGGCCATAGGAAACTTAACGATCAAGGCAAAAGGCAAAGGGAAAGCAAGTATACCGTACCACGGCAAAGCAGGAGAGAGAGAGAGACAGTGAAGGGGGATGTGCCACACTTTTAAACTATCAGATCTTGTGAAAACTATCACGAGAACAGCATGGGGGAAATCTGCCCCCATGATCCAGTCACCTGCCACCAGGCCCCTCCTTCAACACATGGAGAATACACTTTGACATTAGATTTGGGTGGGGACACAAAGCCAAACCATGTCATTGCCACATGATAGGTACACAGTAAATGTTTGAGGAATTTACTTATTCATTTATTTAGCAAGCATTTACTGGGTACCTACTACATACCAAGCACTACTCTTACACACTAGGAATATAGATATGAAAAAAACAAAGCCCCTTTGCTCATGAAACTGATATTCTAATGGGAAAGATAAATAATACCTAAGTTAGAATATATGGCATATCACATGGAGCAATACAGAAAAATGAAGGGTAAAGGTTATGAGGCACATCAATCAATGAACATATGAATAATGAGGTTATGATACTGAGCTTAGTCAATGAATTCCCACTATGCCAGCTTTGGACATGAGAGTCTGCCTTCTTTAAAACCTTGGGGGTGGTTGGATGAACGAGAGGGGTGTGGCTAAGCTGGAAACGCAGAAAACTGAGCTGAGAGCTGAGTAGAAAATCGCAAGACTAAAATTAATACCAAAAAGGCACCAATCTAAAGGAAGAAAAAGCAAGTATCAAAGCTCACATTATACTTATACATAGTAGAGACTCAATAGATGTTTGTTGATTAAAAATTGAGATCCAGAACCAAGATTCCAAGAATTAGGAATATGAGACCAAAAGAAAATGGGGAGCAAATAAGGTTAAGCTACTTATTATCCTATCAACACTCTCAGTTTCTCACTGTTTTTGTGCAGATCAGAGAAGCACACTGATTTCTTTACTCACCTGTCTTTATCTTTTAAATGTTCAAGGATATCAAAACCGTAAGAACTAAAAAAGAATTGCATTTATAAGAAATAAACCTGTTTCATCCCTAAACAGTCATTGGCTAAAGCTTCTTTTGTTGAATTAAATCCGTTTTGTTAAGGGCTTTGTACGCAAACCTATATCCTTAAGAGATTAAAGATGCAATTTAGACACACATTTTAGAAGCTGAATGCACGAATCATTATTTTAGTACATATTGTCCATTAATCTGCTGTTCAATTGGGAACCCATTTGGAATGTGGCTGCTTGCTAATTAGCAGGATTCTAGTGCTGAGCTGCTTCCTGACTAAATGTCCTTTAGAATCAATAAAACATCAGGAGGGATTATGGTGATGTGGGATTAGCCCCATCTAACCAAATAAAATGAGTTGTGTTTCCTCCTTAAACTGTCATGTTGTAAGAGTTGACGAGAGGAGCAATTTCACAAACCCTGTTACAAAGTTGTTGTTGTTGTTGTTGTAACATTGAGATTTGTTTTTTTGCCATTTGCCTACCAATTAGCAGAGACATTAGTGAATGACTGCCAGGATAAGGCGATTTTGAGAAAGACTTGATTACGATTTCAAATCTCTACTCTGAATCACCCTTATGTAAAATGAGTTCAGGTTGTGTTGGATGGAAATTATTATCCGTGTTCTTGGCCAGAAACATGTAAATCAGAATTAGCATTTAACGTTTCTGTGTGACTTTGCAATAAATGGTAATTAAGGAGGGCAGAGAGAGAACAGGAGGCAAACTAATACTCTAAAATTGTATTGGCAAAATTAAATGCTTCAAACCAGTTTAAAACACATGCACACAAGCCAAATTGTGTTGGGGGAAGGGATAAATAATAAAGCTGCTATGGAAGCTTCATGAATAGAGGGGAGCAACTGACACAGCCACAAGCAGGACTTATCATACACATCTGGCCCATTATTGAGAGTGCAATTAAGTTGAAAAAGACTGGTTTTGCTAATCCCAGGAACAACCAGAGGATTTTAGAAGATGAAGGAAACATGAGGTGTCTGATTCAGCAATTACTTATAAAGGGAATAGGAAAAGTGTTAGGTAGCAAGCTATTAGAGATATGGTATAGATCTGCCCATTGGCTGTGCCTTAGAAATCAGACCTGCTGCCTTTTCTCTTCCAGAAAATAATAATAAGTGCTTTATAAATATTAACTCTTTTAATTATTACAACTTTTCCATGAAGTAGGTATATTATTTTTCAAGTGAGGAAACTGAGCCACAGAGGCACAGAGAGGCTAAAACCAATACACAAGTAATAAATGAATTCATCAATAAGGCTAAGTCAAATGTAGGCTCTCTACCTTCAGTCTCGTCTCTTGGTCACTACACTACACTGAGTCTCCTACAAGTCCTATGAAACTCAGTTTATAAGATAATGGCTAGGCACAGAGGCTTTAGCCAAACTGCCTAAGTTCCAGAGCTGGCTTCACCCTTGGGCTTGATGCTAAAGAGAATTCTAGATTTCAGTTTAGTATCTCTTGCCCCCTCCTCCAGGACCCAGGAGGAATGTAAGGTATGAATACCAAAGAGGGAAACATTTAAGCTCCAGGGGCAGGTATTATCCAAAGAAGCCCAGAGCTTGGAAGCAACCTTTCCTTACCAGATCACATGGCTTAAACAACAGAGATTTATTTTCTCAGAGTTGTGGAGGCTAGAAGTCCAAGATCAAGGTGTCAATAGGTTTAGTTTCTTCGAAGGCCTCTCTCCTTGGCTTGGCTAACTCTCAAAAGTTAGGCTTCTTTGACTCTTCCTTCTGTTAGGGCTGTTAAAGGCTGAATTGTATCCCTCCAAAGTTCACATATTGAAGTGTTAATCCCTAGTACTTCAGAATATGGCTATATTTGGAGGGCCTTTTAAAGAAGTGATAGGCTGGTTATGGTGGCTTATGCCTGTAATCCCAACACTTTGGGAGGCGGAGGTGAGCAGATCACTTGAGGTCAGGAGTTCAACACCAGCCTGGCCAACGTGGGAAAACCCTGCCTCTACTAAAAATACAAAAATTAGCTGGCATGGTGGCACATGCCTGCAATCCCAGCTACTCTCGAGGCTGAGGCATGAGAATTGCTTGAACCTAGGAAGGAGAGTTTGTAGTGAGCTGAGATCGTACCACTGCACTCCAGCCTGGGTGACAAAGTGAGACTCTGTCCCCCAAAAACTAAATATAAAGAAGTGATAACTGAGTTAAAATGAGACTGTTAGTTTGGGTTCTAATCCAATCTGAAGGGTGTCCTTATAGGAAGTGGACATTTGGAGACACAAAGAGACACCAGGGATGTACGTGCACAGAGGAAAGACCATGCACAGAGAACACAGCAAGAAAGTGGCCATCTGCAAGCCAAAGAGAGAGGCCTTGGAAGAAACTAAATCTACTGACACCTTGATCTTGGACTTCCAGCCTCCAGAACTGTGAGAAAATAAATTTCTGTTGTTTAAGCCATGTGATCTGTGGTATTTTGTTATGGCAGCCTGTCTGAGACCATTTGGACTGCCATAACAGAATACTATTGACTTGGTGGTTTATAAAAAACATAAATTTATTTCTCAGATTTCTGGAGGTCAGGAAGTCCAAGATCAAGACACAAGCAGATTTAGTGTTTGGTGAGGGTCCACTTCCTTAGAGACAGATGTTTTTTTCACTGTGACCTCCTATGGTGAAAGCAGAAAAAGGTCTCTCTTAGGCCTCCTTTATAAGAATACTAATCCCATGTATGAGGGCTCTGCCCTCCATGGCCTAATCACTTTCCTAAGACCATAGCTCCTAATACCATGAGAGTGAGGATTTCAGTACATGAATGTGGGGGAGATATAAACATTTAGACCATAACACAACCCCAGCAAACTAATATAGTCCCTAAAGGCTAAAGGCCTCTTCAGTAATCCTCCTGTCTGACTCCTCCTTCTGGCATATTTTGTTTCCCTTGACTGAAGTAGAAGATTACAGGATTCTGAAGGCAATTCTTCAAATCATGGGACTTAATTTCTGATCCTGGCAGTCTGAACAGAGCTGACTCTTTATCAATATTCTATACTATGTCTCAGCTGAGCTTGGTGGGATTTGTAGGAGCTAACCAGGTAAGGGACAGGGAAGAGTATTTCAGAGATAAGGAGCTGTTTGTGCTGAGACAAAAGCCAAGCAAAAATAAGTTTGGTGAACTACATACTGTTCATTATGGCTGGAACATACATTTCAGAAGGCAAAAAGGTAATGGGCTTAGGAGGTAAACACCGGCAAACCTTTTGACTTAAGCCTTCATAACCCTCACAGAACAGCATGCCAGCTGAAACTACCTTCATCAGTGTTACAAGGATGTTCCAGTAAAATAGCCTACATTTTGTGTGTTTAGTGCATTTAGGTTTGTTTGGTTTTCTAATGTATGAGGCTTTTTGTATAAAATAACATCTGCCTAACAACCCCTAACTAAAATTTCTATGAAGAAGGAAAGAGACAAACAATACAGGAGTAGCAAAAACTGACTAATAGGGACTCTAGTGTCAGAAGGTACCAAAAAATTCTTCACTAACTATAATAAATGGAATGTGGGAAAATAAATGAGTTGCACGCCCCAAGCTGTGCCCTATCCACCTATAAGAAGTGCAGAAAACAGAAAATACTTTATCCCTTCACCACAATCTTCCCCTTGATTTGGGGACCTAAGTTTTGACCAACAAGAAAATTACACAAGTGCTGTTTTCTTGTGCAGCCTGAGCACTATGGTTCCCACGTCTCCTTTCCCTCCTTCCCCTGCCCAAGGATACACACATGTACACTTAATCACACACAACTCTTCTGTGCCTATTTGGAGAGCTCAACTATCAAGAATGACAGCAGAAAGTTGAAGTAAGCGAGGTGGGAAAGGGAAAATATGACTATGATGCTTGCATCTGATGAAGGTAATATCTGATAATAAAGTTGTAGAGGTTAGTACAGAGAGGAAGATCACTGTCTGTTGTATATGATGAGGAGCATTAGCTTATGGCATACTATACCAATATGGGGTATGCGATATACAACAAATGTAGCGAGAAGATCCTATCTCTGCCCTATCAGGGTGTACCAGGTGTATGCCTGAGAGGCACCAGGAGTGGATGAAAGTTGTCATCTGCCCTTGACTTCCGGTCTAGTGAGCAGTGAGCAAGGCCAAAGGAAATCAATGTAACTCATCTGCTGGGTTTTACTGAACATGAATAGATACTCATTTGAAGCATAATACCTAATTTTTAAAAAACACATACACTACAAAACGTGGAAAGGGAGCCACAATTCTGCAGGCTCCAAATCTCAACAGACCTTTTAAATTGATCTACTCTAAGAAAAATTTAGAAAACCATTGATTTTTTTGTAGAGTATAAGAAGCCATGTCCTCTACTGAAATGAATTGGAAAGTAATCAACATAATGAGATTAAAAGGACATAAAAATGAAACTTAAAAAGCACAAAACATGAACAGAGGAAACTAGAAAGAATTTTGGTAAATATGGATGGTTTCAAGAAAACTAAAATTTCCATAGCAGAATTAAGAGGTAACCAGGAATCAATATATAATGTCAAATTTAAGAGGCTTTTACAAAATCTAGAGGAAAATAGCAAAGAAGAAAATGAGGATAGTAGATATAAAAGAAGAAGAATAGAGATTCAACCTCAGAAATAGAGATTTCTTTGGTATTATTAAAAAGAAAACTAGAAAGAATGGAAAAAGAAATAAAAATGGAAGTCCCAACTGAAGAAACTTTGCAGAGCTGGTACAGCTGTAGAGATTGAAGGGACTCAGTGTGACATAAGCTCAATTAAGAAAAAATGTATGCACATCATTCCAACAAAACTTTTATATTATAAAGACAAAGGCAATTATTCAGGGATCCAGGCCAAAAACCCAATAAAACTAAACCAAAGCAAACAAAGAAAAAATTAATTATAAATGACCAAAAATCAGACTGACACCAGACTTCTGCAATAATAAATGTCAAGAGACACTACAGCCGTGTCCATGGAACTGCAGAGATCACAGAAATATAACTGAAGTCAAGTTACATTATGTTCAGATAGATTTGGAGTCAGGGCATAAATCCTGGCTGTCCCATTGATCCATGTGCCCTTGGGCAAGTCACTTACCTGCCCCATAAGATGGTTGTCTCGATTAAATGAGATAATGCACAAAAAGTACTCAGAATATTCACTCCATGCCATTTTAACTTGAAAAACTCAGTTAAAGTGGGATTCGAAATCAGGTCTGCCTGAATCTAGAATCAGGCTCACAGAACTTGTCCTCCAGTCCTGACCTGTCTGGCTTGACACTGGAGTTTTGGTACCTACTTTTGTTATTAGAATTATAGTGCCTGTTATGGCAACTAGAACCCACTCCCAATTTAAGTTGTGAACAGCACTTTGAAGGCCTTGGGGTAATGCAAAGAATGTGGGAGAAAAGAAATATTTTGTCAGAAGGATCTTAAAAATTGTGTTGGTCATGTAAGTCCTATACCATTCAAATCAGGCAATATCCAAATTCAATCATTAAAAAATTTTCCCTCAACCTGCTTCCCCCGCTGTCAGCATATAATCAGGAACGAGCAGGAAATTTTCTGGTGTCATTTTATGCAAAGGCCTTATCTCATATCATACCTGATATCTAAGAGAACACTACCTGATAACTCCTAACATCTCTGAAAAAATAAATGTTGTGTAATGTGTAAATATTAATGGATCTAGGTTCTTACTGTTGTTGCTGTTTTATGGTTTGTTTTTTTTTAATCAAAGGGTCAGAAGGTGCTGCAGCCATAAACCTGGACTTAAAATAGGCTGGAAAGAAATTGCAAGAAGTGTAGAAGACAGGAGATGCCTCTACTGTAGTTTATTTGCAGATCTGTGCTAATATCAGATCTTTATATAACGATTAATATTCCTTAAGAGTGCTTGCTACTTCTTGTTCAACTTTCTCTTATCTGCCTAGACCTGCAGCATCTGATATAGTCATCAGCTTATCTGACTGGCAGTCCTGCATATCCATCACTTATCTGTCTATTCATGTGCCCAAAGTGGCATGAAACTCTGGAGGCCACATGTTCAAAGCCCAATATCAGACTTATTCTGACCAAATAATTTCTCTAAACATTATGTCATATATAGGAAAGGCTTCATGAAGTCTAAGAAAAATAAACTAGTTACCTATTTAACTCATCATTTTATTTAAAGAAAATAAAGTCATATGACATTAGAACTTTTCTTTAAAAACCAAGCCTATATATTTCCCAACTTGCTGTTCATTTTTACTTGACTTCTTCTAATGGACAAGACGGAGAAAGATAAAGATACTTAGTTGATATTTGGTTGCTAGCAACAGAAACTGTCTTTTGCTAACACAAGCAAAAAGAAATATTTTCAAAGGTTACGAATTAACACAAAATCGGAGAAAAATAAAACTTCAGGAAGGACTAGAACCAAACATTAAGGCAGAGATAGAGTCAGAGACAGTGGGAGAGAGAGAAGAAGCAAGGGAGGGAAGAAGAGAGGAAGGGATAAATAGATTGAGATCACAACGTTGGCTAGGGCAGGGTATGGGACTTTGACCATACCATGGTCCCATCTACACAGTATCCAAAAGGAAACCAGTAGCTGTCACCCCAGAGAAGAGTATATTTATATATAAATGGAGAATGGATGCTGGGCAAGCAAATATAAGTAGTTTTCAATGTCAAAGCTTTGCTAAAGTACTTTTTAAGCTTTAAATTATCTGGTTGTCACTTGCAGACATATTACTCAATGTGATTTCCATTTGGGAATTCACTGACTATTGTGTTCTTGCACTCAGCACCCCATATTTATCCCCTTCTATGTTTTTTTTCTGTGTTGTAATGCTTTCCATACTTGTGAAGGCTAAAAAGAACTTTTCTGAAACCCTCTTGACACAAAGTTTTAGACCTGTTTTAAGATCTATCAGTGAGATGCAATTTCATAAAATTTGAAAGTCAGAAGCAGTGGGGAGAGGTCAGTGGCACGGAGACTGTTTGTTTGTTTGTCTATCTGTTTATATCTACAGCAGTAACAACCCCAGAAACTGGCAAGTGTTTGTTTTTCCAGTGGCCAGAAAGCAGTTTGTACTGCCTGATGACAACTTCATAGCTAGGGGCAACTGAGACATCAGCCAGATTTTCCTGGTGTTCCCTAATCTCTGGACCACATCTGCTAAGGTCTGACCCTAAACTTAGCAGCGCACTCCAGCTTCTGTTCTAATGGCTTTGCAGTAATTTCCTATATCAAAGCCCTTTTTAATAGACATATATAAAGTAGTTTCTGTTTCCTGCATTGGACCCTAAATGATAGAAGTATCAAAAAGCTTATTCAGTATCACTACCAATATAAACAGAGCTTCACTGGACATTCTTCCAGGGCAATCATATTGATCACCAATTTTTGTTTCCTTTTCTTGCACAGATGGCAGAATTTTGTTGCGATGCTGAGCACAGCTTCTTCTGATTTGTTATCTGATTCGCCTACAGGTGAGTTCCATTATTTTTTGCTTCAGAGAGACCTTCCATTTTTCACAGCTATTGTTGACTATGCTGCCTAGTTTGAGTGGTTTGCTTGTTGGGTTTCATCTCATTTCTCTCAGAAATGTAAATAGCTCCCCAGTGAAGGAAAAATGTGAGTGAGAATCATGTTAATGGCTATTCTTTTAGGCCAGTTAGATCATAAAAGGCACAATTCTCCAAGTTTTATTTTATCATGAGACATTCTCTAGTGGTAGCCCTTAAAGATGAATGCAGTACATTTACAGACATTAGTATTATTTATTAGAATTTCAAGTGCACAGTCGCTTAGATCAAAGAAGCTCATAGCTGGGTATTTATTCTACTGGTGTCTCAACAAAAGAAACCTGTGAGAGTATATATATGTTTAGTGTAGCTTTTTTTGGTAAACATTTTTAAAAACAGAATTAACAGAAAGATCCTTTGGGGACTATTTAATTAAATTACAATATAACCAATTGATAAAATGATGCAATTGTAAAATAATATGGCTGGGTTGCTACAGGAAGATTTCCAAGACATATTATTAAGTGAAAATTGTAACGATGCATTGGGGAAAATATTTAGCAATTAGCAAGTTTTAAATATGACAGGTGAAAAAATATGCATTGATATTAATCTGCTGTTGTAGTTTTTCTATTTACTACATCCATCAACCATTTACTGATTGCCCTTTGGATCAAAATACAAAGTACTAAATGTGCGTGTGTGTGTGTGTGTGTGTGTGTGTGTGTGTGTGTGTGTGTATGTCTGGGATTAAATATATCAGTCTATATCCAGGTGGAAAAACCTAAGAAATCTTACTAGATATTTCAAGCAGAGAGAATTTACTAAAGGGAA
Organism: Mandrillus leucophaeus; assembly: GCF_000951045.1. NCBI lineage: Eukaryota > Metazoa > Chordata > Mammalia > Primates > Cercopithecidae > Mandrillus > Mandrillus leucophaeus. The sequence goes on along the minus strand of NW_012101365.1, from coordinate 9,855,248 downwards.
TTGGTTATGTAAATATCCAAAGGTTGAAGGATAAAAAAGAATATGGTGAGTATATTCATTTCCCAGGGCTGCCATACAAAATACCACAATCTTAGTGGCTTAAAACAATAGTAGTTTATTCTCTTACAGTTCTGGAGGCTGGAAATACAAAATCAAGGTGTACGCGTGGCCAGGCTTTCTCTGAACACTCTAGAGAAGAGTTCTTTCTTGCCAGTTTCAGCTTCTAGTAGCCCCAGGCCTCCTTTAGCTTCTTATTGTGTAACTCCAATCTCTGTCTTTGTTTTCACAAGGCCTTCTCCTTTCTGACTTCTGTGTGTCTCTGTATCCAAGTGTTCCTCTTCTTTATCTTATAAAGACACCAGTCATTCTAAGTAGGGCCTGCCCTAATCTAGAATGACTTCATCTTAACTTGACATCTGAAAAGGTCTTGTTTCCAAATAAGCTCAGATTCACAGGTACCAGTGATTACAACTTGAACATATTTTTGAGGACACAATTCAATCCACTACAGGGAGGTAACCCAGACACTAGTAACTGTAGAAAGCAGCTACCACCTTAAGGCTGAGGGAACACAGAAGAAGGGGTACTATTATCAGAATCTCATAGCTAGTGTCACCACACAGATGGTTCTAGGGTCTCCACGGAAATGCCAAGCAGCTGGAGGAAGGATTTCAGAGGGGATTCCATACAGCTGATTCTTGGACTACAACATAGTTTAAGACTCTAAGAAGGTGGCTGCACTTGAATCTCTTACAAAGCATCGTACTTTCAATGAGGAGACCATTGAAGTGATGTCACGTGGCTGTTCACCTGACCTGAGGTTTCACACGTGGGTAGGGCTGAGAATGCTGAAAAACTAAAGCAGTAGCTCTTCTGATGCTAGGTGGATACTTGAGTGACCTCACATGGCTTTCCTCTGTGTGTGTGCATCCCTGGTATCTCTATAGGTCTAAATTTCCTCTTCTTATAAGGACACCAGTCAGATTGGGTTAGAGCCCACCCTAACAGCTTCATTTTTACTTAATCACCTCTCTAAAGGCCCTGTCTCCAAATACAGTCACATTTTGAGATTAGGGGTTCAACATATAAATTTGGGGTAGGGGGCTACACAATTAATACCATAGCATATGGAATAGCAGAAAATATGTAAAAAGATAAATTGAAGTCTCACACAACTAAATAACTACCTTATATTGGAACACTTATTTTATTTCTCTCTGACTCATTTTTCTCATCTCTAAAACGGGCAAAATATAAAAGAAAAATGCAAACCTACCCCATTGATCTTATAGGGTGATTGTGAGTCTGACAAACAAAATAGGCAACACATCACTAATTTTCATAGGCAATGTGTCACTCTCCAGAACCACAGAGTTGGGGTAGTGTTGCTGTTGCATTGCTGTTGTGATAGCTCACTGCTTATCTACTTAGTCGATGTCTTGGTCTCTTCTCATTTCTGTACTGCTGGATCTATGATGATTAAATGCTCTTAAGCACTGAGTGAGCCATTTTTTCTGTCTATTCTTTTGCTGCACAGGTAGATATTATGAAAGTGAAGGAGGGGCATTATACAGAAACTAAAGAAAGATACTCCTTATGGGTGTGTAGAACTGTGAATTTTCTCTTTCCTAGGACCCCTCTGCACTCAAAGATGCTATATGAACCTAATTGAGATGACTCATTTTATATATACTGCTTTTATTAGAAAATTTATATCATTAGGAATCATAAAAATCCTGGGAACTTGTTTTTCAATGTACATATAATTTTCACATAAATACTTTATATCTGTGACTTACACTAAAGACAAGGAGAGACTACTTTCCAGCAAACCAAACCTCCTGGGAAGAACAACTAGAAGATTAGATAACATACAAAATAATATTTGTTCAAAGACTCTTACTTGGAATTCAAATTGAACTACCAGACAGTAGGGGGAAAAAAGCTCTCTGTGAAAGGATGTATGATACAAAAATCTCTTAAGTTTTTCATACAGTAGGTCCAGCTTCAATTAAAAATTGCCATGGATGATGTAAAACAGGACATAGATTTTGAAATAACTGTAATTAATATGCTCAAGAAAATGAATGACAAGATGGGGAATTTTCAGCAAAGAATTTGAATCTATAAAAGGAATCAAATGGAATATCTAGACTTAAATTTATAAAAATTAATATTTAAAAGCTCAATAGATGGGTTTAACAGATTAGACATCAGTGATGAGAGGACTAGTGAATTGTAATATAGTTCAACAGAAAATATCCAGATTGAAGCATGGATGAAAAATTAGGATGTAATACATTTAAAAGTATGTAAGAATCTGGGTACAGTGGCTCACACCCACAGTCCTAATACTTTGGGATGCCGAAGTGGGAGGATCACTTGAGCCCTGGAGTTTGAGACCAGCCTGGGCAACAAGGTAAAACCCTGTCTCTACAAATAATAAAGAAATTAACCAGGCATAGAGGTGCATGCCTGTAGTCCCAGCTACTTGGGAGGCAGAGATGGGAAGATCACTTGTGCCCATGAGGTTGAGGCTGCAGTGAGCTCTGGTTATGCCACTACACTCCAGCTTGTGCAAAAGAGTGAGACCCTGTCAAAAAAAAAAATATGCAAGAGACACATAGGAAATGGTGACAACATCTAACATACATGTAACTTAAGTCAAAGAAAAATAGGAGAAAGAGAATAAAGATGAAGTTGAAGCAATTATGACTGAGAATCTTCCAAAAGTAGTAAAAGACTTTAAGCCACAGATCTAAGAAATATGATGAACTCCCATTAAGACAAATATAAAAAGAACGTAGGCCCTCTAAACATGGTAAGGTCTAATGTCTAAAATAGTATTTCACAAAAATGAAGTATGAGCTCAAATTTGAATCTCTTCACTGTGGAGCCTGTGAATGAGAGAGAGGAAGAAGATCATGCAGAAAGCAAACAGCAGAGTACCAGTATGACTGCTGACAAGGGAAGATTCAAAGGAAATGAGAAGTAGCATAAGAAGCTCATTGACACCCCTCAAACATTTCTTGAATACCTATCTATCATTCAAGAAAACAGAAAAATGGTGAAGGGTTGGCCTCCCTTTTGCTAAGGAAAAAAAATACTCATACTAGTTACTAATTAGAACTACATCTATTGAAGGGACAGAAAAGCAAACGCAATTGGCTTAGACAATATAAAGATTTTGGTTTATTTAGCTGAAAATTCTGGCAACAGCAAGGACTTCAAGAACGGTTTGATCTAGTCATTCAAATATCAAAATCAAGGATTTGCCTTCTTTCTGACTCTCTGATCTGCCTTACCTGCTGTTGGCATCATCTTCAGGCTCTATACAGCAGTCCCTCAACTACTTGGACATTCTGCAATAGCAAAATAGCTATGGTAGCTATGGCCATCACATCCTCACAGCATGCTCTTTGGATAGGTGTTCTCCCAAGAAGGAGAGAACTTTACTACCTAAGAAACTGTAGCATGTATTTCTTCTCATATAGAGGCTCAGATTGAGTTTTATGTCCATCATTGAACCAAGACTGTGATTAGGATACCATGATAGACTTAAACTAATCAGAGATCAAGCTTGGACTTGGAACTGGAGAGTCAATCCAACCAAACCATAGTGCACTGGGATGGGGTAGGAGCAGTTACTACAAAGCAAAACATAGTTGCTATCTTCAGAAGGGGATAATGAAGGAGGGAATCACCAGAGGGGAAAAAAAAGGAATGCTGAAAAGCACACACACACACACACACACACACACACAAACACACACACACAGAAATCAGCTTCAGCCAGATCGTGTGGCCCATGGGGCCTTTTAGCCCTGTGAACACTTCACGCATTTCTCTTCCCTTTTCATTCTGCCTCACCCAGGCTCTGCTCTCAGTTATTGCTTGGTGCACCAATCACTCCTACCTCATGGTCTTTGCCTTTGCTGTAACATTTTCCTCCAATGCTCTTTATCCATATATTTTCACAGCTTGCTCTCTTGTTTCTCCTCTGTTCAGGGTTTTATTTAAATGTCACTTCTTTAAAGAGGTCATTGATGAATTCTCTATCTAAAATGGCAACTACCATTCCTTTCCATCCCCCAGTCATTGGTTTTAGCTGTGGTTTATAGCACTTATCACTACCTGACATTCTTTGACGCATCTCTTTGTTCTCACCACCAGAATGCACACTCTATGAAGGAAAGATAGTGCCCAGCATATAGTAAGCACTTAAATGTTTCTTATATGAATGAATTAGTTCAAGCCACAGATGTAACCCTGCCTCTGTTATCTTAAGGAGGGAACTAAAATGTTCATTGCCTCAGTTTCCTCATCTGTCAAATGGGGATAATTTCTACCTCACAGGTTTAATTCTTTAGATTATGTGGAAATGTCTGTCATTTATAGATATTTGATATATATGAGTTTTCTTCTCACAAAAGCTTCATTCAGTAGGCCCACTGAAGCCAGAAGCTTTTATTAAAGTCAGTTGTTCTCTATCCTGGTTTTACTTTAGAATCACCTAGGGAATTTTTTAAAAAGTACTGAGCTGGGTTCTCACCTCCTGAGATTCTGACTTAATTGGTCTGGTGTTATTCCTGAGCACTGGTAATTTTTAAAGCCGCCCAGGTGGGTCTAACATGCGTCCAGTGCTAAAGGCTACTGACTTCAAGTCATTAGTGAGGGCAGACAGGAGCACTGGCTATGTAACTATCAGAACTCACTGGAAACCCTGTAAAACCTGGGCCTCCAACACCTGGAAATCTCTAGAAGCCAGCTTGGCTTATTTCCTCTGGTACAAATCTTCAACTGGCAGACTAGACAGATGGTTATTATTTATCCTTCTTGCTGTGTTAGAAAGAAAAAAAAATAGCTCTGCCTCAGGTTTTTCAAACAATTTTTACATGTGCAAGCCATTACCTTTTTATATGCTATTAGCTATTAGGAAGGAGAAAGGGAAGCTTAAAGGAGACCAAGTAGACTAGCATGTACTTTTTCCTAATGGAAGTTTTAGAAGTGCAGATAGCAGAGAGGAATGGGGCTAGGACAAAGTTTAGGTTCTAGATCTTATTTTTAAAAGGATAATGTCTGGTACATCATAATTAATGTTAGTTTCTCTTCTCTGGGGAAACTCGATTTGCTTAAGGGTACATAATAATAATATCACAACAACAGATAATAATACCTTGAATTGAGCATCTTCCCTGTATTAGATATTTTACATAGGATTTTTTTAATCTCCACGGTGTTATTGCAAATTTCTGTAATTTCACAAATGAAAGAATTAGGACCCAGAAGCTTGAAGCTGGCAAAGAGAAGAATCAGGGTTAGATGTTAGGTCTGTCTGTTCATCTCCTCCCCTTTCCTCACATACTGCTTCAAGAATCCCTTTAACAGGAGAGCTATATGATTCAGAATATTTTGAACCTTTTGTAATAAACAGAAAGCTTTTCTTTCACATAGTGGTTGAAATAAGCAGTAGCCAATGCTACTAGGTGATGATGGGTTCTCATGACAACTTAAACGTTCAAGAGATCAAATAAGATCTTCCTTGAAGGGGCCGTCCTAACTGGATGCCATCATAGTCTTCATTTAGCCACTATTAAGGTTTGCTCTATATAGCATCTGGGGTAGATATGAGAGAATAAAGAAATACAGAGAAAAATCACTTCTCTCCCAGGATTAGAAAAGAAATTGGAAAAATTGCACTAAATATCTAGTGACTTTATTTGTATTAGGACACATGATCATTCATTTAGTCAACATGCATTCATTGAGTATTTAATTGTAATGAGGGGTGCTGGGGCTTCAAAGAAGATTATGAAACCACATGTCTTCTTCATCAAGAAACTGAGGGAGAACTTTTGTAATGATTCATTAAGTGTGATACTAAAAGTCCATGTAATAAAAGACTTTTAAATTGGTATGTGAATTTATTTATAAAAACATCCTTACCTAGATAACACTATTAGTTAACATTTACTGAACACTTGCTGTGTTTCAGACACTTGCTTTACACTTTCTAGTCCATTTAATCCTTACAATAGCCTATAGGTGTCATTATCCCCTTTGTACAGAAGAGGAAACTGAGGCACAGAGAGGACAACTAACTTGCTCAAGATCATGCAGCTAACAAGGAACAAAGCCAGGAATCAATGCCAAGGCATCTAGCTCCAGAGCTTATACTCTCAACCACTATGGTACACTGTCTCTTTTGTTTAAAATTTATTGATTAAATCATTCTTATTAAAAACAGTGAGACTCAATTTAGAAATAATATGCATTTGTTAATGGCAGATCTGAATTATGCACTGAATAATAAAGCTGAGGCTCCCAGAAACCTGTGCTGTATGGTCATCACACAGACTTGCAAAATAAATAAGTCACCAAGTCAGATGGAAGGTACTGAGTGATCAATGAAGGATACCTACAGTAAGGCTTAGAGGATTTCCACAGGTCTTAATGTTTGTTTGTGTTTTGCCTGCATCCCATGGAAATCTCTTCTATTCATGAAGGCAGCAGCCTGCAGCAAGTAGTGCCTGGAAAACAGAATCCACTGGATTAGGGATGAGGCTGTTCAACCTCTTCCCATCCAGTACCACTGACCATTGAAAGGAGCAAGGAAGGAAGATGAGAAAGGTTGTGCGTGGTCCTTTGGATGCACATCTGTGTAAAAGGAGGGACAGAGGTTCTTAAGAGGCAGGACCACAGGAAGACATCCCTTCAACTCCCTAAGTTATAAAAGCCTTTCTTAGGGCCTTGCTACAGGCTGTTGTCTCTGCTTTTCTAGAACTCTCTGCTCTGTGTGCATCACCACCATCATCTTTGCCTGGATAACTCCTCTTCAGTAGTGATAAGTGCTACAAACACAACTAAAACCAATCCTTCAGGTTGCAAATTTGTGTCACTTCCTCCAAAACCCCCACCACTGTCACCCCTGCCCCAAATAAGTTTAAACACTTTCCTATTTTCTCATATTTTTCTTTAGTTTTATTTATAGTAACTTGTGACTAAGTAATAATTTAGAGTCATTGTTTAACATCTACTTCCAAATCTAAGGTCCACCAAGGTGGGAACCAGGTTTTTCTCATTCATCAGAGTGTTCCCATTACTTAACACAGTGCCAACCACAGAGCAAAGCCTGCATTTTTTGTTGTTGTTGTTGACTGGTGTATATGTATGTATTAAACGAAGAGACAAAGCTAAACCCTTCCATTTTTTTTTTTTCATTCTTGTTCAGGGAAGAATGAAAAGAAAGCCCCAGCCCCTCCAATGGAGCCTGAAGTCCCTGAGATGTCTCAAAGCAAAACTGAACATATGGTATGCACCTGGGGCATATAGAGTTTGGGGGAAGGTTTTCGTGGATACTTGGCCTTTTCTCTGATGCTGGATGGGGCTCTCTCCTGTGGGTTTTGATTTTCTCCCAAACCCTTGATGTCAGACTATCTTTGCCTTCAAGATTCTCCTTGGGCAAAGAAGGAGGCAAAAGAACTCGAGTGTGGGTTAGTTTCTGTCCTTGCTGGTTTGCAGAGACATATTGCCATCACTTGGTGATGGGCTTGCCACCTGCCCCAAGAAATTAGACTTGTAGCACAGCACACGTCTGGGTGTCCTTCCAAATCTTGTGACCGATTCACAAACTGCCATGAAAATAAAGAGTGGTTATGAGATCTATTTTAACATCTTAATTTCAACTTCCAGAAACTAAGGGTGACCTTTTCCCCAGACATCACATTTTAAAATGTAATAGCCTCTCTGATTAAAAAGAAGAAAGAAAAAAAAAATCTGGCAAGCAGTTAAAACCCATTTTAATATTCCCAGCATTTAGCCAGAAGAAGTTGTAGACAGAATTGAAAAACAGCCTGAGTTTTTCTGTTGTTGTTTTTTAAATGCCCGGATTAGAACATAATTCATCTTAAAATGACGGGAGGCCTCCTCATGCACTTCACACGTTGAAATATTTTAGAAAATAGTACCCATTTTGGCAAGCCTCTTGCCATGCAAGAAACAACAGCAAATGCTTTTCTCCTTGAGTGTTAAGTCTGTTGTGAATAAGATTATAAAAAATATACTTTGCTCTTTTATTTTGCCTCTTGTTTAAGGAATTTATTGCATCTCTGTGATAATTGATTCTTCTCACATTCCTGCACAAACAGAATTGATTGTCCCACTTTTTAGAAAGGGAAATTAAAGCAGGGGTCTGGTAAAGCAGTAAAGCAAGTTGCTTATTGTCCCTGAGAAAATCATTCATTCATTCACTTATTCATTCATTAAACATGTCTTGACGACCTACTGTGTGCCAGTCACTAGCCAGACCTCAAGGATACATTAAAAACTATCTCACAGGCCCAGTCTCTGGATCTCTGGTAGAGGTAATACTTGAAGCAGACATAGACAACATCCAGTAGCAGTGCTGTGATGGGTTGGGGAGCTACAAAGATTCACATCTTGCCCAGCCTGGGGCTGTTGGGGAAAGCTTCCCACAGTAAGTAAACAATTAGCCAAGTCTTGAAGAATGAGTAAGAACCCAAACAATCAAGGCATATATGGCAAGAAGGGCTTTTAGAACAGAGGTAACAGCATTATAATGGCAAAAAGGTATAAAACAGCTTCAATTTTTCAGGTTTTTTGTGGCCAAAGAAGAAGATATGTATATAGGACTAAAAGAAGATAAGCTGGGAAGATAAGCAAGAACTAGAATATAAATGGTTTTGTGTGCCAGGCCAAGGAATGTGAATTTCATCCAGATACAGTGGGACCAAAACAGTGAAGGATATGTTAGTTACATTGTTAGTTACTTGCTTAAGTCTGATTCAGATCCCTACAAATCTCCCCTTTCCCTTGTCTGCAGTGGTCAAAGAGAGAGTGTTGAACTATCTAAAGAAATATAAAACTACTTAAAATTAATTTCTCAGATCCAAGGGCACCTGTGATCTTTCTAAAATTATCCATCAAAATGTATGCAAATGTGTATTAGTCTGCTCAGATTTTCTAAAGCTTTCATCTGATTTCTAAAGTAGTCCAATGCTCTAAACAAAGTATAAGAATCACGTGATCGAGACCATCCTGGCTAACACGGTGAAACCCTGTCTCTACTAAAAACTTCAAAAAAATTAGCCGGGCATGGTGGCGGGTGCCTGTAGTCCCAGCTACTCAGGAGGCTGAGGCAAAAGAATGGCGTGGATCCGGGAGGCGGAGCTTGCAGTGATCCGAGATCACACCACTGCACTCCAGCCTGGGTGACACAGCGAGACTCTGTCTCAAAAAAAAAAAAAAAAAGAATCACTATTCTAATTTGCTGTACAAAAACTTTCTGCTTTTCCCAAAATTGATTTTATCAAAGTAGAATTCTTTTTATAGGAATTCCTTAAAATGTACTGGTTGTTTGTCATCCATGTGGGTACAATTTCATATAGCATTCCATGATCTCAAACAAAAGAATTCTTTACATTCCCCAGCAGCAGCTTAATCCATGTTTGTTAACCAACTCAGAATTTGGCTTCTCATTGCACTTACAATTCTTTAGGTCTCTGGGATTCTCACAGCTTATATATGAGAAGTTTGAGGCAAAGGTACAAAATTGGAAAAATTCAGACATTTGAAAGTTGGGGGAATACAGATGGTATACAAAAGTTAGAGGCATAATTTTATGGTGAATTAGTTAGGAATATTTACATTGCAATGAACAAAACCAACTCTACTAACTTAATTTATTGGAAGAATAGAGAAGCATATTATGCTCCCAAAGGACAGAAATACAACAATGAACTAAAACCAGAGACTCTAACACCATCAAGACTTCCTATATCTTTTTTCTTCTCTCTGTTGTCAGTTTCATATTCTCTGTCTTTCTTTCTCAGCAGACAAACTTTTTCTCATTTGCAGTACACAAAAGGGAAAACCTGCTAGAGTTCCAATATCTCACACAGAATCACCTCCATTTTTCTCTCACAAATAGTACCAAAATTCCTAGACAATGGATTTTTGGCTCATTTTGCAATCGATGCCCAGTCCTAAACTATGCAGATAGAACATGGCAGTTCTTTCTACAGCTGTGTGGATCAGCAGGAAGGGCAATTTCTGCAAAAGGTGAGCTGGGCAGATCAAATAATAGATGCCCACTCGCTGCACATGGTAAAAGTCAGAATGCCTTATATGGCACTGCTGGGACTGATATGTCTATTTAATCCTAAAACACCTCTATTTGATACTGGCAATGAGGTTAGGACACTAAGATGAGATAGCCTTTATGCCCTGCTTCTAGTCTTAGGTCTACTATAAGATGTGTGTGATCTTAGTAAACCCCTTGTACTTTCTGGGCCCCAGCCTCCTTTGCTAAATGAACAGGACTGGCAGACTAAGAGTGCTTTAGCATCCTTTAAAATGGACCCATAAGCCTAAGATAATATCACTATTGTTTCGATCATCTTTTGTCAAAAACCTCACACTCATGACCCAGAGGTATTTCTATCAAGAAGTATGAGCATTGTCTGAAGTCTACCCCCTGCACACCCTACTAGTACAAAACAGAGTAGAACATCATGAAAAGCCTCAGTCAGTTACAATATTCTTTGCTTCATGCAAGTCAAAAATGAAAACTGAATAAACATCATGATGTCACCCTTCTCTTCAGACACACACACTTAACATGTTTGTATCCAAGATTTGGCAGATACGATCTTGTGGCACTGAAGATTTGAAGCTCGTCCTCTTAGCTTTCCAAAGTCAAACCTTGCAATAAATCTTGCTAGTTGTGTGGCCTCATCTTTGGCCAAGAGACTGGAGAAGCTCTGGGTGGTGAATGTGTTGCCAATGCTTTTGTTGTTTTGGTAGAAAACTCCAGAAGAGGAGCTGCAGCCAGAAAGCTCTCCTGCTGAAACTTCAGCCCGCAAAGATCCTCTGAAACCTTTAAAGATCAGGCCAGTCTCCCAGCCCTTCGTGAATCCAGCTGTGAAGAATGAGGCTGAAGAATGTGAGACGTGGATAGACAGGTTCAGGAAGCTGGAAAATGCCCTCTACCTGTGTGATCTGAGTAACACAGGTGAAGTATGAATTGTAAAGCTGGTATAGCTTTCTATTTGTGCTCTAGTTTAAAAGTAGGCACCTCATTTTCTTTTGCCTCTTGAACAAATGATACAATTAATGTATAGATCATGTGCCCTGCACTGTGCTGAGCACAATCTGGAAATATGAAGACGAATCAGAGGGGAATCCCATACCAGGTTGCTTCTAATTTCTTTGTGTTCCCAATGCTTCCTACACCCTACTTCCAAAAAGTAAACCCACCATCCAATTTTATAATTCTCCTGATTAAAACACCACAGAGACACCCCACTGATAAGAGGGTGAACTCCCAACTCCTTAGCAAGGCAAAGTCTGGTCCCTATCCACCTGGCCAATCTCTTCTCCTACTATTGATATTCTCTCAGCACGTCCTGCCCAGTCATAATGAATAACTTGCCTTGCCTCAAGCAGGCCTTGTCTCACACATGCCTGTGCCATTTCCCAGTCTTTCATCTGAGCTCTTTGTTTCCTCTCTACCTACCCCAACCCCCACCAACTCCCCATCTTGTTCCCCTAAACATCTTTTATGTTTGAATTCAAACACAATTCCCCTGAGACTCCCAGACAGATCTAGGTCAACTTTCCTGCGGCTTCTTAGAATTCTTTAACATCCATCATCATACGCAACATATTGTATATTTTTATTTGGGGACTTATTACCATCTCACCAGTAGACTATATTCCTTTTTTATCCCTGGCACCTTGCACAGTTTTGTTTTGAGGAAACAAATACATGAGCCAATGTCCGTAAATAACCAAATCCAAGATAGATGGTGATAAATGCTGTTAGAGGATGCTCTGGGGGCATTCAGAGAAAAGTGAATTTCTTCCTGGTGGGGTCATCATGGAAGACTTTGTTAATGTTAAATTGATCATTAAACTTAAAATGCAGTTTGGTCACAAAGGAATGAAGTAGCCTTTTCTGGCAAAGGTGCAAATGCTGTGTGTGAGGCTCCGTGCAGGGTACTCAATATAGGGGCTATTAAAAAGAATGTTAAATGATAAAGATGGAAATAAAGAATGGGGCCAGATATTGAAAGATTTTAAATGCCAGATCAAGGAATTTGGAGTCAATTCAAATATAATGAGAGCACGGAGAGTTTCTAAGCAGAGGAGTGGTGTAATGAAGTTGTACTTCAGAAGGATCCTTGATGACTATGTGCAGAATGAAGGAGAAAGTGAAATAAGGGAAAGTGGAAAGGAAAGAGAGAATGAAGTCTAGAACCAGGTCAGAGTGCTGGGAAAAGGGGGAGCAGATAGAAAAGCACATTGTCCCAAACTGTCTTATTTACTTACATACTGTTTTTCATGAAGAGTTGGTGTACACATTAGTACTATCTAGAAGTAATCATATGACAATGGCAATGTCTGCCTTTTCATTCTCTTTGCGTGTTTTTGTTTTGCTTTGAATTTCCAAAACAACTTAATTCTAGACCACAGGAAGTATAATTGCCATATAAAATCCAAGGACTCTTAATAATTATACCAAAGAGAAAAAAAACTTGAAATTTTTAAATGAAAGATTCATCTGGTTGAATTATAAAGTTATTTATTAAAAATCTGTTATGGGCCCAGCACTGTGTTAGAGGCTGAACCAAGAGGAAAACTGGAAAGGGTGAGACATGGTCTCTGGCCTCAAGGAGCTTACCTTTAGGTAAGACACAGAGACCGGCAATAGTTCAATGCCAGTAAACAAACAAAATTAAAACACAACATTAGCTATTACAAATGAAGGCACATGGCTAGGCATGGTGGGTCATGCCTGTAATCCCAGCACTTTGGGAAGCTGAGATGGGAAGATCACTTGAGCCCAAGAGTTTGAGACAAATGAAGGCACAAATAAGAGTTCAAGAGTCAAAAGAAAAGTGAAGGTATGAAATGAGGCTCACCATCCAATGTGAGGCTGGGGACCCAGAGAGGAGAGAGAGAGAGACCCAAGGGAGAGAGAGAACTTGAGCTGAGACTTCAGGTAGAATTTGGATAGTTGGACAGGTCATCCCGAGTTTGAAGTCACCTCCTGCAAAAGTTAGAAAGTGCGGATGAGTATGACAGAGAAGCAAGTAGCAAGACAGGACTAGAGATGCACGTTGGACATGCAGTAAGGTTGAGAACCTATTATGAACCCTGAGGGATAGGATGAGGCTTCATTCTCTACCCAGTATGCAAACATACATGCAGATGAGGGCATAATGCAAACTGAGATGGATGATTTAGGGAAGGTACTGGAGAGAAGGAGATGAAAAGTTTACTGAAATAACCCTGAGTCTGGGTATTCATACCAGGGCTATGAGAGTGGTGATGAGGTTACAAGCAATAACAAAACACTTTTTAAAAATGACATTTCGAAAGAAACAAATGCTTTCTTGTGATAGTGGATAATGGATCATAAACTTAGTTGCTAAGACACTCTCCAAAGACTGGGAGCTTTCTCATGCTTCTGAACCGTTCAGAGGAAAAACGGAGTTTGTTGACTTTGGAGGCAGATTCCGACAGATTTGAAATGCCTTTCTCATGGCCTCTTCACTATTTATGCCTGTTTTCTCTGTTTCCATGAAATTCATTAGTTCCTCAACAGCCAAGGAATGTGTCAGCCAGATCTGGGAAAATCTACAACTGTCTTTGATGAGGAAAGAGGATTAACTGAGGTCACTTTGTTGGTTTATTAACCCACAGTACTTAGCAGACCACCATAGCCCCATTCTAGATGCTGAGCAGATGATACCTGCTTTGCCCATGGATGAATCACTATTCTTTATTATGTGCAAAGAAATATGTAGGCCAGCATGTTCTTCATCCAGGATGAGGACAGGCCATCCATCATCACATCAGTGCTTCTGGGAACCTACTGTGCTTATTCTCTAATGGGGGTTGTCAACAAAATAGACTTGAGGAGAAGGGATAAGGAATGACTATGAATAAATGGTCGTGTTTTCTAAAGAAAAAAAAGAGTGGTTAAGATAAATGTCTGGGTGAATGTTGCATTTGGAATTTTCCCAGTGAACTAAAGGCTAAATAGAAAATGTTTTAGAGTTCAAGGAGGGAGAATGCAATGAGAGCCTTAAAGAAATTTCTCTGCATGAGCCTGGACTTTACATACACTACATCACTAAATCCTCATATCAACAACATGCTGAAGGGATTAGTATCCTTATTTACAGAGGAGAAAGCCAAACTCAAAGTGATAAAATAATAGCCAGTAAGATGGTGAGCCATAATTCAAGCCCAGCTCTCCGTGAATCCCCACTGCACCAAGTCCCATGACATACTAGAAAGAGCACACGATTTTGCTTGTTTTTGTATCAGAAGATTTAGATTCAAAGCCAGACTCCACCAGTTGTTGATCTGTAAAAGCCAGTCTCTTACATTCTCTTCGCCTGTTTCCTCATCTATAAAGTAAAACTGATAATAATAAAATATACATCCCAGATTTGAGAAAGGACCAAATGAGATAAAATATTGAAAGTTCTTTGTGTACTGTACAATGAAGTTGATGTTAAAAAGGTTCTTATGGTCGGGTGCAGTGGCTCAGGCCTGTAATCCCAGCACTTTGGGAGGCCAAGGTGGGTGGATCACCTGAGGTCAGGAGTTCGAGACCAGCCTGGCCAACGTGGTGAAACCCCTGTCTCTACTAAAAATACAACGAGCCAGGCGTGGTGGTGGGCGCCTGTAGTCCCAGCTACTCAGGAGGCTGAGGCAGGAAAATCGCTTGAACCCAGGAGGTGGAGGTTGCAGTGAGCCAGGATCATGCCACTGCACTCCAGCTTGGGCAACAAGAGCGAAACTCCATCTCAAAAAAAAAAAAAAAAAAAAAAAGGATTCTTATTATTTCTTTTATTTTGGTTCTGGTTAGAAAGGACAGGCTTTCCAACACTAAGACGGATTGTAAGGGCTATTTTATGCAGCTGTTCTGGACATCCCCTAATGACAGAGTAAATTAGACAGATACAAATTTCATTCAGTGGACTTTTTGTTTGACTCTAGGAATCTTCTATCAGTGGTAAAGCTTAGAAGATAGAAAATACTACTGTGATTCCTAGATGTATTTTTTAACATAACTTTTAATTTTTAATTAAAATACAAACTAAACTAAATGCCATATATTTTAATAATAAGCAATTACATATATAGTGTTGATATATTTTTTAAATAATATTGATGATATAATTATAATTATCCTATAGTAAAATTTCACATTATTGAGTGCTTACTAGTACTGGATACTGTGTGAACTTAATATTTTATTGATTTTTGCACAATTTAATTATCCCTATTTTCTCTTTCTTCTTTCCCTCTTTCTTTCTTCTTTTGACATTTATTTATTTATTTATTCATTTATTTATTTATTTATTTGAGACAGAGGCCTCACTCTGTTGCCTGGGCTAGAATGCAGTGGCATGATCATGACTCACTGCAACCTCGACCTCCCAGGCTCAAATGATTCTCTCACCTTAGTTGGTGCATGCCACCATACCTCGCTAATTTCTTTTTTCTTACAGTCATAAACATATTCCAAATCCATGTCTTATATTTCCAGAGGCAGGGTGAGGGGAAATGGCCAAAGGAAGCAAACCTAGGCAGGACTGAGAGCAGCCATCCTATCCAGAGAACTTCGAAGATGCAATTGACCAACTCAAAGAATGAGGTTTACATAAATGAAAGGACCACTGTTCTAATGAGAGAGATAAACAATAAATAGGCAATGAACAAACCAGAACAGAATAGAAAATGAACATACTGGAATAGAATAGAATAAATTAGGACCCCAACTGTTGTGGCCTACTGTTAAGAATAACCACTAGAGAGTAGTTGAGAGGGTAGAACCATGCTCAATAGTACTTGCACATTTAAAAATGAGTCATATTTTGTATCTTAAACTGAGATGATAGGTATCTGCCACTGCCTAACTCTAATGGACTAGCAGTGGCTTTCTGCAAAATGACAAGGCACTGCCTCTGGATTCTTTAAGAAATAATTTCACCATCACTCTTATAGTTTGCTCACACAAAGGAGAGTAAAAGAGGCCAGGCACATAATCCCAGCACTTCAAGAGGCCTAAGGGGGAGGATTGCTTGAGCTCAGGAGTTCGAGACCAGTCTGGGCAACATAGTGAAACTTCATCGCTACAAAAAATTTAAAAAATTAGCTGAGAGTGGTGGCACATACCTGCAATCCCAGCTACTCATGAGGCTTAGGTGGGAGGATCACTTGAGCACAGGAGATCAAGGCTACAGTGAACCATGATCGTGCCTCTGTACTCCAGCCTGGGCAACAGAGTAAGACCCTGACTCAAAAAAAAAAAAACAAAATGATCCCTACTTGAAGCAATCTCTTTCCCCTCATTCCATAATGTACTGTAGTGGTTAACCTTAGGCAATCAAGAGACTTGCAGTCTCTAGGCTTTAGTTTCTCCCTCTGTGAAATGGGTTATTGTAAGGATTCAATTAGTTAATATTGGTGAAATGCTTGGAGCAGTTCTTGGGACATAATAAATTTTATATTTACATATTGGTTATTATAATTATTATTGTTGTATCCCAGTTAATTTTCTGCATAACTTCTCTCCCCCATGGGTCAGAGATCTTCCAGAGGTAGCAGAATAATTCTCTAAATCCTCTGTATTCCCAAGCACAGTATCTGACACATAGAAACTTGCAATTAGGGGCTTATGAGTCAGTTATTGATCTTCAGTGATGCCATGATCTACACTTCAACTCCTCCCAACAGCCATCAAAATCTACCCAATCTTAACATGGAAAGCTTACTGACATTGGTATTAGCATATATAATGTGTGGGCACCACAGCACATCCTGCAGTCATACACATTACCACCTCTATTATGCAGATTCAAACTCTGAGCTATGAGAAGTTAGATGCCTTACCTGTGATTGCACAGCAAGCTGGAGGGAGTCACAGGACAGCCAATCTTCTGCATCTTTGTATTCCGCAACTACAGATTCGACCAACTGCATATCAAAAATATTTTTAAAAATAGACATAAAATATAATGACATGACGACAAAAAACATTAAGAATTTTAAAACACAGTATAACAACTATTTACGCTGTATTTGCATTGTATTAGGTGTTACAAGTAATCTAGAGATGGTTTAAAGTACATGGGAGAATGTGGATAGGTTAGATGCAAATACTACTCCATTTTATATCGGGGCTTGAGCATCCATGGGTGTAGGTATCACTGTTGGGGAGGGGAATATCATGGACCCAATCCCTGCGGATACCAAGGAACATCTATAAATACATTTAGAGAAATGCATTTTAAAATTAAGTTGTTTAATCCCTGCATGCTTAGGAGCGTGTTTGGAGACTTTAACAAGATAAAATGAACTCAAGACAATTAGAAATTACTTCTGCTAGGCACCCCCAGTGTTTCAAATATTGGCCTTATAAGTTTTAAAGCTACAAAGAAAAGCTTAAATTGCTTTAGAATTTTTCTGTGAATCTTATTGGATCCCATCTTGTTCTCTCTCCCCTGAAATCACCCTCAGATTCTTCCTGAAATCTGTAATGCGTACCCACGAGTTCAAATACTTTTTAAGATGCCACTTGATTTTTAAGAAGCTTAAAGTTGCAAAATATTATCATTTAGCCTTTACCTGGAAGTCATTCAAGCTAATATGTAGTTTTCTCTGTTTTCCCTCCGTCCTCTTTAAAAAACCTTCCACCTACCCAATCCAATCACAGGAGTTCTGGAGAAGGAACGAGCCAGACGCCTCATTCACAACTACAATCTCATTTACAACCTGTCCCTGAGCCCTCGGAAAATCGACCAGGCCTTGCGCAGATTCCGTTTGGGAGAAAATATGCTCTTGGAGCCAGCACTGCGGTACTTAAAGGAGCTATGATAACAAGCCCATATTGTGAGAACAGATGTTTCCCTTATCTCCCTTTTTACCCAGACACGTGTTTCTCCCCAGCCTGAGTATAGTGGCGGAGACATTGTCAGAGTGCAGGCCGATGCAGCTATTGTAGATGCTTTTGATTTGGACTTGGTTTCTGGCTATGATACTCGCTCATAAGCAGCTCAAAGTGATCAGAGGAAACCTAGTTTTATCTTTTGATGTGGCAAGAACCCAGCTACTTAGAATCTCCTTCTGTTTTAATAAAGCTTATTATTAATATTACATGTTTGATTTTTTCCTACATTGCTAATCAAACTGTTGTTTCAAACCCCACAATTCCACATCACATAGTAAAAACCACATTACATGTTGCCACTTGCCCACAGTGCCTGGAACCTAGTAGACCTATAAACATCGTTTTTGGATAGGTAAATCATCCCTTCTCCTGATCGTTATTCTGGGAAGGATTTCCACATTAGAAGAAAAATGAAAGTATTACCAATGCTCTATCTTAATCTTAAGCAGTAGAAGAACCATTTCAAGTGAGGTTTTCTGAACAACTCCAATATTTTCAGCAGTACAAAACTAAACAATGTTACACTGTCTCCAGGGGTATTTTCCAAAAGTCCCAGATAGAAGTTTTGAGGAAGGACTTCTTGGGAAAAAGGGTTTTGGGAATAGGTAACATCCTCTGCTCTGCCTGGACAGGAAAACCAGGTGGAACTTTCCATCAGTTCCCATAGTTCTTCTGTTCTTAACATCCCCCCGACTTTGCACCTCTCACATAGCACACAGTTACACACATATCACACCCTACTGGTAGCATGAGCTCATTGAAGAGACACTGGCCTGGAGCTTCAGAGATAATGTGCTCCCAACACCATCACTAATACTGGGTGATCAGGGTACTGAGTTTCCAATCTGTGTGCCAGACAAAATGAACAAGTTAGGTCAAGGGGAAAATCAAACAGAAAGGCCTCTGAGCATCCCTTTCTATGCATTTTATCAAATAAGGTGCTTCATGTACTCTTATAGACAAGACCTCAAGAACAAAACTATTTGGATCCACTAAAATAAATGCTCTCTAAGGTCTCCTAGTCTGACCTGCTTTGGTTTTTATAATTCTTGTGTTGTCCAGAAAAATGACTCTTGAAGTCGACGGGCTACCCTTTCTAGAACCCCTTGGACTTTCTAGCTGCCTTTTAGGTCAAAAGAGTAAGCAAATAGACACGGCTTTCTCGTTCTACCAAAATGCCAAGTAAGGATAATTAGAATAGTAGGTCAAAAAATTTAATATGCCTTGAGCAACGATTGTGTTTGAGGAACCTGACATATTTTGTTTGATCTATCTCTGACAATTAAATAAGACAGGTTTCACCTCTCTGTTTCACAAATGAGGAAACAGGCTCAGAGATGTGAGGACAAGAAAGTTGTTAGGTTGTGTCAGTTAACATCTGCCAGAAGGTTCGTGCTTCCTGTGAAGGACTGGTCAAATGATACTGAGAAGGTCTCACTTTACCCTTCATCTCTGGGAGTAAGTGGGTTGGAGAGGCAGTTTGGGTAAAAGAAGTTCCTAAACCTGAAGTTGGGGTTATTAGACAAAATCATAAGGTCCTGAACAGCAATGATTTTCCCTTGCCCAATTCTTAATATCCAATATCTAGTATAGTTTTTGATAAGTAGCTCAGCATCACCAAGCTACACAAATGCAGGGGGCTGCATTTACATAGAATGCAGCATGAAAGGTGCCACCAGAGCTGTGTGACCACAGGTTAAGCGTGACCACAGGTTAAGCGTAACCTGTACCATAGTCTTGGCTGAATGAATACTTCTATAAGTGGGGTAACCTTTACCAGATCTAGATCCACAGTCACCCTACCACCCCGCCCCCCGTATTTCCACAGAGAGTAGAAAAAGAATAAATAAGCGCCAAAAGCTGGCTCTTGCACTTAGTGGGTGGTAGCCTTGATAAGTTGCTTAATCCCCCTGGAGTTCAGTTCCTTCATCTATAAAACAGAAGCAATTGCATCTGTTTGTAGGATTGTTATAAACATTGAAAGCAATGCCATTTGGACAGTTCTTTGCATGTAATAAAGATATATCTTTTTATGTCCCTTCCCTTAGCTGCTGAACATTCAGGAACCTTCCAAAGAACTTTGAACAATGGTCTATGTGAAATGGCATAGGGAGGTCAGGCCACTACTACAGCAAGAACAAATTTTGAGATGTGTCTGCCTTCTAGAGTCAAGTATCAATTGCTTTTGCATCATCTCCTACCTGGAATTCTCCACTGCTTTACCCCAAGAGGTGTGTGTGTGTGTGTGTGTGTGTGTGTGTCTGTCTGTCTGTCTGTCTTAAAGAAAAAATTATTCTGACTCTTGTTAAAATCATAAGGCAGGTTTTACTCAAAACTATCACAATAGTTATAGGAACCACCCCAATGGAGTTTTGCAGTAGGGGAGAGATATTGGGCTCAACTCTAAATTCAACAACAAAAAGTGGGAATTGATAGACAAGGAGCATTAGAGAGGGATGTTGGTGGATGGAAAATTACTAAGTGCTAGGAAGTCGTTATGGTTCACAATATCATTATGATCTCTATGGTGGAATTTCATGGTTTACTTATAGAAAGTCTATTACTTTTCTCCCTTTTTTCTCAGAGCTGTGTCATTGTGAACTTCTAATAAACACTGTGTTGGGAAAGTCTGGTATTCGTCACCAGTGTCCTCCAAAAAAAAACCTTCCTAAATGGGTGTCTGTGGATAGTGGACTGGTTAACCTTCAGTGTGCTCTGGAGATGCTTGGTGTCAATTAGGTATGTCCCAACTCCCCCAGAAACCTCAGGCTTTAAGGATGGAAAGGGCACAGGATGACAGAGGCAGGTTCTCACCAGCTGCACAGACTCTTTGCCAGCTGTGTGGCCCTGAACAAGTCACTACTTACCTGAGAGCATCATTCATATTAAATGAGATAATACATGCAAATTGCCCAGCACTATGCCTGGCACACAGACGTGCTCCATAAGGGGAAACTAGCTTATTTTAGTCTTATATGGGATTTCATTTTACCCCATCCAATGGGCCAAATTGTTGAATGTCTTTTCCAGGTACAGACATCTTCCAAGCCTACAGATGGTTCACCGACTGCGTGGTCCTGGAGGGCACAGAATATGTGTTCCACATCCCTGTCTCTCATTCTCTGTCCTGTACTTACTCCTCAAAGTGAACCAACGAGGTTGGCATTACCACGCCCATTGTACAGGGGAGTAACACAGGCTCAGGGCAGTGTATGTACTTGCTTAAGGACTTATAGCTGTGAGTGACTGAGCCAGGATTAGAACCCAGTCTTGCATAACTCCAAGTTCCTCAGTGCTGTTGGCCATAGTTAGAGCAAATAACCCATACAATTCTCTTTAGCATGTGTGGTGTGTCGCTCCCAGCAAGTCTGGAGGTGACTGCAAGCCAGGAACAAGATCTTCCTGTCTTTGTGACCAGCGCAGAACTCAGACGCACTGCCGAGTGGGCACCTGGCAATCATCTGCTAAGGGGAGCCCCCACAGGTACATTTTGAAAACTCAACAGCTTTTCGCCCTCTTCTCATCCTCCAGCTTCATCATTGCCTTCTGGGAACTGGAATAAAGGTGGTTTTCAGGACTCTGGCATGGTATGTTCACACCACCAGAAGCACAACTGTAGAGATGGTGCAGTCCAAAGAGTTTGCTAAGTGCTTGCTGACTCTTCTGAGGAATTTCCCAAGATCATTAAGAGAAACAATAACAGGGGGTTTGATATTCTAATTGGGATCAGAAATTGGACAGCTTTGGAGCTGGCCAGAGAACTGTGAAGCTCTGAAAACAAATGCTCTCCTTTCTTCTCTCCCTCTCTTCACTCCCCTCTCTTCTAAGAGCCTTTCAGCTACAGTTCCAATGCTCCTTAGCAACAAAGGCGGGGTTCCCAGAGTCGGGTGTGCCTTAGGAATGCCAACCATTTCCCTCATTAGCATTCAGGGGCCCTCATCTGCCTGCACAGTTGGCCACGGGACTGTGCAAAAGGCAAAGTGGCTTGCGGGAGGCCCAACATCAAGCGTGGTTTGTTGGGAAATGGGAAACCTCCACAAAGAGTTTTCAAACAAAAGGCATCAATATTATTTGTGGAGCCATCAGACTGCCTGGGGCACAATATGGCTCTGGCTGGGCCACATGCTCTCTCTCCAGGTTCTGTGTGAAGGCTTAGTGGGGCTTCCCAGACACCTCTTGGCCAAGAACACTAGCACATTGGAACATCTCCCACATCTTCCCTTCTCTCCTGTCCTGTCTTTCTCCAGACTCAGTTTATCCAAGATGGACAATGGGTGGATTCCATGGGTGGATTCCAACTGGCAGTGGGAGTGCCCGGAGGAGGAAGTTGACAAAGGGTAAATGGTCAGATGGTAGGACAATCGCAAACAGATGGTGCTGCTGGGAACGGATTCCAGGCAAATTCACAGGCAGATTGAGCTCTGACAAAGGCTGATCGAGACTTAGCTGGTGAAGAGAAATTGGCACTTTGAACCAAGCTCTTGCTCAAAACACACACCCCACTCTCCCACACTATCTTCAACAGCTACACAAGGGCGACACCTAGCCTGGTTCTGACTCACCCAGATTCCAAAATACTGATCAATCTCTGGAAGATTACAATCAGCAAAGCTATTTCTCAATATTCTCATAGAATCAACCCTAAGCAAGGTTTCCTTCAGCCTGCCTATGCTTGGACACCTTCAGGGACATGGATCTCACTACTTGTCATCTTTTGCTCTCCAGACAGCTCCAACTTGTTCTTCTAAAACAAGTTCCTCTTCTAGTCCCTTTTCTCTCTCCCTCGTGGCCAAAGAGAATGCAAAATGTGATCAATAATTGCAACAACAACTAACTCTGTGCCTGGCCCTTCTAGGCATCAGGGATAATTAAAAAGAAAGAAAGAAGGAAAGAAAACCTTATTTCTGTCCTCCAGAACTGACTTAATTTGGGAGGGATTTGGTGGGGGTGGTTTTGGGGGAACAGATGTGTAGGCAAGTGTATTAGTTTGATAGGACTGCCATAACCAAGTACTGCAAACTGGGCAGCTTAAACAACAAAACTGTATTACCTCACAGTTCTGGTGGCTACAAGCCCAAAATCAAAGTATCGGTAGGGTTGATTCTTTCTGAGGACCACAAGGGAGAATCTGTTTCATGCCCCTTCCTTGGCCTAATGTTTTCAGTATTCCTTGACTTGTTGAGGCATGACCTTGACCTCTGCCTTCACCTTCACATTATATTCTCCTTCAGTATGTGTCTCTCTCTATGTCCAGATTTCCCCTTTTCGATATCACACCAGTCATATGGAATTAGGGCCCACCAGAAAGATGAAGGACCTCATTTTAACTTGATCACCTCTGAAAATGCTAGCTCCAAATAAGATCGTGTTCTGAGGCACTGGAGGTTGGGACTCCAGCGGAACTTTCATGCAGGGATGCAATTCCACCTATGATAGCAAGTAGGTAAATAACTGTATTTGTGTGATGAGCACTTTCTTAAACTTACTCTGGGAGTAATGAGTGCGCAACAGAAGTAATAAACGTCTCCACTTGAGTGAATCAATGGGAGCTTATTGAGGGACAAGACACTTGTGCTCAGCCTGGAATGTTGAACTGGATTTTGCCAGGTGAGTGAAGGGAGATGACCTTTCCAGGAAAGGGAAGAGTATATGCAAACCACATATTATCCCTTTTCCACCTGATGCTATTTTGTGATTTGCTGTCCCCTCCTCCCACAACACACACAAGCTCCCTAGGTTGTATACACTATGCTCCCCCTCCCTCGATAAGCCAGGATTGGGATCCTTTCCTCATCCTGGGTGCACTCCTCCAGAGAGTATTGAACACAGGACTCCAGAAGTGCTAAGGGCAGCCCCAGGCTAGTAGGACTTGACTTCTGACATTCACGTGATTGAAATATAAATCCTCTATTTCATGATGAGTGACTGCCAACAACTGAAGTGGTGACTATTGCCTGACGTTGGTGGGCATTTCCATAAGATCTTCCAGTACCCTAACCCCACAAGGTAAAAATTCTGAGTCCCCTCTATGGTCTATTGTATTAGTTTGCAAAATAACTCTTGTTCAAAGTTTGTTTCCTCCACTTAGGGAATGATACTTTCCAACTTCATTGATGTCAATCAGGCTTGGCCCATGACTTAAGACTTGCCACCCAGTGAGAGAATTAACTCCACCCTGTTGAGCCTGATCACTTCCTTTTGTCAGTGAAGTTGGGTAGAAGTAGCATGTCACTCCTAATGGTAGTTTTAAAGGATATTGTGTGGTTCTCCCATGTTCTCTTTTTCTTCACCGATAAGCCTGTGAAAGCAGCCTAGGACCCGAATTAAAGACAACATGGAGCACAGTAGAAGTCAACATCATAGACCTCAACACAAACCTATACATAAACAAAAACAAGTCTTTGAACATAAACAAAAAATAAGCCACTAAGAATCTGAGATTGTTGCCATGGCAGAAGCTTACTGATACACCCTGGCAAGTAGGAGGAAAAGGAACATAATTCCCAACGAGAGCCTTTTAAATGCTGCAGCTTGAAATGCCCATTTGGAATCTTCTGGCTTTCCCTCTCCAACTCATTCATGGAGTCTTTGTTTCTTCAGCAAAATTGGCAGAGATAGCTAGCTGTCCACCAAAATGTGTGCTCCTTCTTTCACAATGGGTGGCTGAAGGTGGAAAGTAACTGTCGAGCAGGGGCTTCATTTCCAGCCCATCTTGCAAACAGACGTGGCTTCTTGGCTAGGTCTCACCAGTGGAATGTGAACTGGAGTAATACATGTTCCTTCTGTGCTAGATATTTTAAGAAGCAGCAGGACCTTCTCCACTCTTTGTCTTTCCACCATTCTCTTAATGACAAAAACAATTCTGCTTTATTTACTTTCAGATACCTATAGCTGTCTCTCAGAGTGTGTTCCCTAGAATATTAAAACCAGGTGATGCTTTTCCAGACAGGTGTTCAATGTTCAAGTTTGGGAAACACCATAGCCTATATCCCTTCCTCCTTGGTAAGTCTCAGTGCCCAAGGACTAACACAATGAAAACAAAACCACACAAAAAGTCATCTTATTCTTGTTTAATCCAAATTGATTTAACCAAAGTCATTTTTATTTTCAAATATAACATTTTGGCAGTTCTCAGAACTAATGCTCTATGCAAGACACTATAGAAAATACTTTCCTAGGTAAAGTTTCAACACCTTAAGTCTTTTAAGTCACCTACCACACTTACTGATTCAGCAAGCACATTTAAAGCATTCACTATGTCCCAGGCCCTGTGCTCCCAGAGTGTCAGGGCCTCAAATAGGGCCTAGCCTATACGGAATATCAAATAAATATTGTCAAATAAACTGTATACTAATTGCATAGCTGCCATCACCCACCAAATAAGATCAACTGCAGCTTGGCTAACATCTTGCTAGAAACAAGCAGCTCATTGCATCCTTTGTCTCACCACTGCCCATCCCTCCTGCCTCATCTGCCACTGTTTTCTCATCTTTATTTCAGCCACATGGACAACTTTTTGCTTCCCGAAGAGATTATGCATGTTCCTGACTTTTTGCCTTTGCACATGCAATTTTCTCTTCTTGCAATACCTTTTCTCTTACTTTTAACTGTTAAATTCCTTTTCCTTCTGCAAGAACAAGATCAAAGGTTCCCTGTTGTATAAAACTTTCCATATCTCAAACTCTGACCTACACCTTCCTCTTTGAACTTCATGTGTGTGAACGTCTGAAAAAACAGCCCATCCCAATTAAGTCATATCATGTATTCCCACCAGGGCTGACCTTATTTAACAACACTTTCTACTCCTTACTCAGCCATGGCACCACATGCCCTTAAATTCAGCATGTGGGAGAGAGATTAAAGGAAAAGAAAAGCAGGTAGGAAAGGTATTCCACTCTTTAGGGGCCAGGAGTGGAGGTAGGAATGGAAGAAATTATAGAGAGATTGATTTTGAATTAATCTGAAAAAACATACTAACAATCAGAACTGATGAACAACGAAGTAGGCTACTCTATAAGGTTGGTGGCTTCCTGAGAAGGACTCAGGATGGATGAAAATCCATTCATAATGGGAAATACTGGTCCCTTTCAAGTTGGGTTGTGAAGGATCTGAGAATTTGCCAGGTCTTGGCCTCACGAATCCAATGGCAGAAGGGGAAGGAGAAGGCTCCACTATACCTAGGCTAAATTCATGGTCTCTGCTCTTTTATATCCATAATCACTCTAGTAACCACATCAACATCTTCTCCAGCTGACTTGCGGTCCAGAAGGCCCTGTCTAACTAAAGCCCTGCTATTTTTCTGCCATAGATCAAACAAAGTACAGTGCACAGTGGGAGTCTCCAGAGCCTGAGATCCAGCTTACACTCTGACTTTTCAAGGAGCATCTAACCCAAATGCTCCTTGAAAAGTCAGAGTGTAAGTTGGATCTCGGGCTCTTTAAACTCCCACTCATTATTCTTCCTACCTCCTGGAGGGATGAATTTCTGACTAGGTCAACTGTGATGACCTATGCATTATCTAGAGCATGTTTCCAAGCATGCCCTCTATCCTCAGAACAACACACAAGAGCAGCCAGGGGTAGAGAGGAACAAAAGAAGAATGGTGACCATCTGCAAATGAGGATCCTGAGACTCAGAGAAGTTCTGTGACTTTGCTAAAGTTACAGGAGGAACTGGAGACAGAAGTGAAGACCTGCCTTCCTTCTGCACAGCTCTTGGTGCCCATTATTTGCTAGACCTGCCAGTCCTACTGCATCCTGTCTTATTATCCAGCTTCCAGCAGCAGGTTTGCCCTGTTCCAAGAGCCAGGTTGGCAGGGTGCAAGAAACTTTGTTCCCACTCAGTGCAGTTTGGGATTTCTTTCCTGCTGCCTTGTGCCAAGGTTCACTGAACCTAAGGCAAGGGGAAGGGAACTCTGAATATTGAACACACACTGTGGGCCATGTTCTGTGGTCTAATCTAATACTCATGACAGCCCTGAGAGGTGGGAATTCTTTCTACTTTATGAATGAAGAGGTGAGGCTTGGCAAAAGAGTGGTATAGCCATGGCTTAATCACAGATCTTCCCATCCTCAAGGCCTGTGATGACCCCCCACCCTGGGCTACCTGGAGGAACATGTAATGGCCTGGGTGTAGCTTCCTTCTGGAGCTTCTAGTTACCGTGGGCCTCTCTGTCTCAGGAAGGAAAAGAGGAGCTCAGCCCTGCCTATTTCTGTCTTTTTCATTCAACAAGCATTTACTGAGCACCTACTATGTGTTAGGCCTCAGTGAATAGTTTGAGTGGATTTCCAAAGATATGTCTAGACTTCCCTGGTAATGTTCCTATCCAAACACCACTAGACTTCCTTCTAATACTGACGTTTACCTGGAATTGTTCAGACAGGCACATGGCTCAGCACAGTAAAAGGAAGGCTTCCTGGAGTATTTAGGACTAAGCAGAGTCCTGGGAAAGGAAAAGTAATTGGCCAGGGTGGGGATGGGGTGGGGTATTTGGGTGGCAGGGGTGAATTTTCTAGGTAGAATGACCAAGATAAGAGTGCCTCTGAGACATGAATTTGCTCTCTGTTCTGAGAATTGTAAACTATGGTTACCTACACACATGAGATGCCAGGTGAAAGTGAAGGAAGCAAAACCAGAGAAAATAGGAGCAGATCTTAAAAACCCCTGATGCTCTTCTAAGACTCCAAACAGGGGGCAAAGGAGTGTGATGTGGTCAGATGAATGTTTTGATTACTTGGGGGCCATTTGAGGAGATAGGTCAGAGACTCAAAAATGAAAGCACGAAAACCTATTACATACTACTTGTGTGACTTGGTTAAAACATGTCATCATATCGAATTTCAGTCTCTTCATCTGTTAAGTAGGCCCTTGTAGGAGCTCCTTTGCAGGAGCATTATAAGGGTTGGATACAACATATAGAAAGCCTTACACACAATGTCTAACACTGAGCAGGTCTCATAATGGTAGCTGTGTAATTTATAAGGTTCACGTTCTGTAATAATCTGATCATAAAGACAGAGCAACTTGCAGTGAGATCGGCCTTTCTTAGGAAGGGCATGTGGGATAATGCCATCAGGAGAACAGCTTCAAGGGAGTCATTAACACACACGAGTAAATAATTTATGCGTTTGGACCATTTTTTAAAAGCCCCATTATTATTCCTACTCCCTGCCTCACAGTGACGCTGGTAGTCGCAATGCATTAGTTAATTTCATGGCCCTGTTGTGAATCTTACAATATTTCATCCCCCTAATTCAAAATATTCCTTCCAAGTGGTTCCAACTTCACAAATAAATAATTCCTGTTGGAAAATGGAGTTTTTCCATCTGCCCAGCCCATTTTCCATCTGTTCCTACAAGCTCATGGCAGGACAGAGCTGGGTCATGAGGCCCCGTTGATTGGTCCTGATTTAAGAAGAAATGGCTTTCCCCCAGATGGATTGCGCGTTAGTGATAAAGATTAGTTTCTGCTGTTATCAGTTACTGTGCTATGAGACAGTTTTAAGGATCTGGAAAAGAATAGAAAAGTACATGACAGAAGAAAGAAGAGAAGTGTTGTGTTGACTTAGCTCCCACAATGAGCTTGACATTCTTCTAGGCACCATATACACCATGCATACATCATTTCATAACTGCAACAGCACAACATGTGTATGTGATTATGTCTATCTGACACATGAAAGAAGTAAGTATTAGAGGGACCTAAAAACCTGCCTAAGGTCTCATAATTTGCAAATAAGGGAGCTAGGGCTGATGGCAAAACCCAGGCTCAGTCCACAACACAAGAGATTCAAAAGAGCATTGTGCTTTGAGAATGGAAAGTATATCGGCCAAAGAATTGTGATTCTGTTTTTTTCAATAACCATGTAATATAATAGACGATCCCACGAAATAAGAGCAATTTATTTTCAGATCTTTATCATGATGTAGAGCTAGACCAAGGAAGAGAGTCACTTCCTGATAATCAGAATATAGAGTCTCAGCTTAGAAAAAGCAGTAGTCTATGAATCGGGAAACTCGAACTCATATTCTAGGATCCTCAACTTATTGTCTTAACAGCAAGGGCAAACCACTTAACTGTCTGGGCTTTGGTGTCCACAACTGGAAAGAGATAGTTCACATTATGTTGCCTCTTCCATACCTCACAAGGTCTAGAAAGGCACACCTATAGGAAGTGTGTAGGACTACAGAGAGTAGTACAGTTTGTCAATGATAACATTTCATGCAAATATTAGATAACATTTTTATTTCTGTCCCTGCCTGCAACTAAATAAGGAGCTTGTGTCAGAGTGTAAATCTAGGCAATGCTTCCTTCATTGAGAAAGTCTGGCAACAAAAAAATAGTAGCTGAACTTAATGGTATACTTCATGATGGAATTGATTTACTTCATCACAAACTAAGCAAATAGTCCATGGACCAATGTCAGCCTGTGACCCCTATGTTGATTCTTGCTGTATAGACCACTTTGAAGAAAGCAGTGTGTGAGCATTGATGACAGAATGCCTGAGAATAGAGTCTCAGCTCATTCCTTATGAACTTTGTATGACCTTGATCATCTTACTAAATCTCGGTTTCTTCTTTAGAATGCAGTTAACAGTGCCAAATTGGTAGAATAGTTATGAAGATGAATTGAGAATACATGTGGACCCTTAGAATAGGGCCTAGGACATAATAGCCAGTGGGGAAAAATGCTACTTATTATTATCATCACCACCATGGTCATCCACCCAAAGCGTCTGTCCTCCTGGTCTACCACAGTTTGTGGATTCCCATAATTCAGGTATATCCCGGCTGTTTGTCAAACATCAAGGACGTTGTGCCACTGACACCTAGTGAGTAGAGGCCAGGGATGATTCGAAACATCCTACAATATCCAGGACAGCCCCTCACAACATGGAATTATCCAACCCAAAATGTCAACAGTGCTGACATTGAGAATTTGAGTCATTCCTTTGGGTTGAGTGAGGTCCTGGAAATCAGATCAAGATTTAATAACAGATTTCAGGTGTACCAAACTTGTGCTTTCATAGAATATTAGCCCTAAAAGAGACCTTTGATGTTATATGGCCCCAAAATCTGTTTTACTGAAAATAAACTTAAGAAGAATAAGAATTTACCTTCTTTCAATCGTCCGTCCTAAAAGCACACTTCCCCAGATGCATTAGAGAGACCCAAGGTCAAGGCCATCAGGCTACCAAGGGAGAGAGCTACAATTGCATCCCATGTTTCTGGATCCTGTGGCTGAGGCTAAAGAAGGGGGAAGGTAGGATAACCCACGGCATCTGTAGTGCAGAGACCAAGCCTCCACATCTCTTGACCCCTCACCCCACAGAATCAGGCACAGTGGAGGGAGGTGTTCATAAAATAATATTGTAGTAAAAAGCACTAGACTCGTTGTCAGAAGGCTTGGAACTGTGTACCCTCTCTCTGACACTTTATCTGTGTTATTGACCAGTTATATAAGGCATAATAGAGCCCTAGAATGTCTTTAGAATACTTCAGGTGCAAAGTTAGCAAAGTTCATTCTATCTCTACCTATCTATCGATCTATTGATCTATCTATCTAATATATATATATATATATATTTCTATCTCTGTATCTCTCTCTCCTTAAAAAAAAATGTTATGAATGTTCTTACCTCATAGAACTGCTTGTGAGAACAAACAGGACAAAAAGTGCAATGCAGGTTGTTACTAATGCTTAGAAGTACAGACTTTGGAACCACACAGCCTGAGTTCAAATCGTGGCTCTGCCAATTACTAGCTCTGTGACCCTGGGAAAGTCACTTAACCACACTGTGCCTGTTTCCTCATCTCCAAACTGGGCACAGTAATATCATTACCTGCTTCGTGCTGATATTGTGAGAATTTGGTGAGTTAGTATACCTAAAATGCATACGGAACAATGTCGGGCACGTACCAAGTTTTATGCAGAGTATTAGCTATTATTGTAACTAACCATCCTTTGTCCTAGTTCTTCCCAGTAAAGCCAAAAAGCCAACAAATACATTTTTAAAGTAAATTGTGGAACTCTACAGTGGCTAGTAAGAGGCAAGTTTCTTCCTCCAAACTCTGCCACGCTCACCTTCCTGCCAAAGCCTATTTTAATATTAGGAGGCAACATCGCCCTCTACTGTCCAGAGCTGAAACAGCACGTTCAGCCCCTGTGCCGGCTTCATTACTATCCCGTCCTTTCTGCTCTGCCAATCTTGCCTCCTGAAAATGCGCTTCCCAGACAGATGAAATTGCTTCTGTGTACTAATATCATCAGCGTGGCATTTTCCTAAGCAGCTGACTCATTACTTTTTTTTTTCAAGCAAAAGGAACCATCTTTCTAGGCTCTAGTTAGAATGGGAAGAGCTGCCTGTTCTCCAGTTCCCAACAGGAAGCTACCCTCTGGAGCCCCAGGAACTGAGGAGGGCGTCCTCTCCACCTGCAAAGAAGCTGCGGAATTGGAGCATTATAACAAATTATTTCCATCCACCAATCACTTTGTAATGTGGCTGTTTTCAAGGTAAACTCATTCGTCTTCTTGAACAGATGGCAAAAAATAAATAAATAAATAAATAAATTCTGTCTTTGCATATGTGACTCCCTTCAGAAAACTGTATCCCAGATTCAGAAGTGGGCAAACAGGCCTTTGACCAAGATGAGCCCGATAGCCTGAGTAAAGTGGACTGTCTCTGATTCCTCAGAAAGAAGGCCAGCATTTATTCAAAACCTACCACACCAGACATTTTACAAGTATTGTCTCATTCCATCGTTACAACAGCCTTGTGAGCCAAAATTCGTCATGCCCAGTAATAATGAAGGAACTGAGGCTCTGAGAGGTTCGAGCATGTGGTCCAAAGCCATACAACTGATAGATGCCAGGGCCGAGGGTTTTGGTTTGGCTCTTGCTGACTCCAAAGCTCCCCATACCTCAATGTCTCCTAGGGACTCAAAGTCACACTGGGAAAACAGTGGCCTGCAGACTGGAGAGATAACACTAGAAACGATCAAAGAAGAGGAGTGTTTCATGTGTGGTTTGGAGAAAAGGGATCCTCTATTACCCTATTTACAGGGAGCTTCTAAAGTGTCTGAGGCGGAACACCCCTCCAACCCTTCCCCAAGAAAGACCCGCAGTCATCATGAAGAACTCTGGGTCATCCAGGGCTGCCTAGAACATGGAAAACCTTCAAAGGGACACAGTGTGCTGGCAAATTCTACCAAATATTTAAGGAAGAAATAACATCAATTCCACACGAACCCTTCCAGAATATAGAAGAGGAAGAAGGAGCACAGCCCAACTCATGTTTTACCCAGATACCAAAACAAAGACAATGTGAAGAAATCTACACACCAACAGCCCTCATGAATATAGACCCCAAATCCTTCACACAATACCAGCAAATCAAATCCAACAATTTGTAAGATACATAATACCAAGTGGGGCCTCTCCTGGAAATGCAAGGCTGATTAAACATCCTAAAGCCAATCAATGTAATTCACCATATCAGCAGACTAAAGATGAAAAATTACATGAATAGACAGGAAAAAATGGAGTCCAACTCTGACATTCTCCAGATGAGAAGCCCAAGGACCAGGAGTGAGATGAGATGTCTCAGTGTCACAAATTACTGACAAATCTGTATGTAGGATGCAGCCCTTCAGACCACAGAGCCGTGTAAAGCTGCTGCCCATGCCGGGTGCAGGGAAGTCCTTAAGTATGAAGGAGCAGTCACCAAGAGGCTTTATTCACAGCTCCACATAGCTGTAACTGAGGGGAGGGAGTAGGAAGCAGCTGGCTCCAGCTCACACCAGCTAGAAAACATCTGAGGGTCACAGACATGAGCATCAAGGGAGCATGAGGTTGGTGGTAGGGGTTATTTTTTCCCTGCAACTTCCCCAAAGAGGTGCAAATTGTAACTGCTGAAAATGTGATATAAGGAATTCACTTTTACATATGGTGGCATGTGCCTGTAGTCCCAGCTACTCAGGAGGCTGAGATGGGAGGATCACTTGAGGACAGGAGTTGGAGACCAGCCTGGATCACATTGCAAGACCCCCATTTCTAAAACAAACAAACAAAAAATTAGCCAGGCATGGAGGCAGATGCCTGTAGTCCCAGATATTCTGGAGGCTGAGACTGAAGGATTGCTTGAGTCCAGGAGTTTCAGGCTGCAGTAAGCTATGCTCATAGGGTGCCCACACTAAGTTCAGCATCAATGTGGTGACCTCCTAGAAATCAGGGATTTCTGGATTGCCTAAGGAAGGGTGAACTGGTGCAGGTTGGAAACCGGGCAGGCCAAAACTCCAATGCTGATCAGTAGTGGGACTGTGCCTGTGGATAGCCACTACACTCCAGCCTGGCAACATCGTGAAATCCCGTCAAGAAGGAAGGAAGGGAAGGGAAGGGAAGGGAAGGGAAGGGAAGGGA
>NW_012101365.1:9803397-9821716 GCF_000951045.1 Mandrillus leucophaeus | reverse complement strand
GGAAGGAAGGAAGGAAGGAAGGAAGGAAGGAAGGAAGGAAGGAACTCATAATTTGAGAAACACAAGCCACAGTTATTTCTTTTTAAGCAGAGTTTTCAAATATTACAGGATTTTCATCAAGACACAAGAAAAGGCTATAAATACTTAAATATAACTAAAATGATAGAGATTCCTCAATCTAACCATCTCCAACCAGGTGGGTTTCAGCTCTGTGAACTTCACAAATATTCACTCTTGTCAATACCTTACATTAAACAATTTGGTGTCCTTTTTTTAACTCCTGTTTAGTAACTTGATATCTTGGTCACAATTACAAAACTGGTGGTTTATTTACTCTTAGTTGTGACTATTGGAAAATAATATCAAAGTGAAAATGTCTTTTTTCCCCTTCCCACCCCAAAATTACATACACACAGAGAGAGAGATACACTCACACACACATGCACACACACTTCTCTCCCTTCTCTGACCCTTTCTCTTCTTGGTTTGGAACCCTTGGGTAAGGTGTATACAAATTCACTTTTGTTTCTGGGGCGATAATCAATGGCCAACTACCCTCAGCTCCAGAATCTTTAAAGTGAAGTGGAAATTGAATGTACTTCTTATCTGTGCATTTCT
Organism: Mandrillus leucophaeus; assembly: GCF_000951045.1. NCBI lineage: Eukaryota > Metazoa > Chordata > Mammalia > Primates > Cercopithecidae > Mandrillus > Mandrillus leucophaeus. The sequence continues at coordinate 9,821,098 of NW_012101365.1, read as the reverse complement.
TCTTAAACTAGTCCTTTTAAGTCAGCTCAATTTGTTTTTGAGCTTTATCGTTTAAAAGGTACTTCAATACTTAACGCTCCCAATTACCTAGTATCCCCAGTTTACAGACAAGGAAACGAGCGCAGTAGGGTGAAGTAAGTTTCTGCCACCTGCTCAGTTGGATACGACAGGAGCCAGGCACTTGGGTCATTCTGCTGGATATAGAGGTATTATGGCATCCAACCCAAGGAGGGCCATCTCGTGGGCAACACTGGGCAAATGTGTAAGTACTGACTTAATCATAGCAACTGTTTAATGGGTTCTTACTGTGTTCAATGCACTGAGCTACATGTTTTTTCTTCAGTAGCTCAGTTAATCCACATAGCCACCCCATGGAGGAGGTGTGATTATCCCCATTTCACTAAAGGAGGAACTGAAGCTGAGAGGGGTCATTTAACTTGGACAAAGTTATACATAACCAGGAAGCGGCTGCATCTTGCAAAGTCAAGGGTCCTGAAAGAGATGCAAACAGCATGTTGTGGGGACAAGTGTGCAGTGGGAGTGGGGGTGTTAACGAGGCAGTTTATGGTTGAGAAGTGACCTCATATGCTTGGGGAAGGGTATATCAAATAAGATTGTTTGGCAGTTGACAGGTATCTTGATAGATGAACCGGATTTGAAAAGGTAGACCTGAACGAGAGAAGAAGAGCAGGTTTCTAGATGGGGCAATGCCACAAACAGAGGCTCGGGGGTAGGGAAGTGTACTTCATAATAATCCTGTTTGGAGGGAGGACCAGCTATGAAGTGTTTTGCAAGAAATGTGACACTAAGGGTAAAGAATGGAAGTCTGACTTTATGTAATTTTCCATGTAAATTAAGGTCAAGATTATTCTTGTAACTATCATGGTTCCTGAACTCAAGAAACTTGCATTCTGTTGGGAAGATAAAGAACTAAACAAGCAATTACAGCACAGCAGTAAGTTCTATGAAAGGTTAGGCACAGAGTGGTCCTTCTAACTCAGACTTAACGGAGGCATGTTACAGAGAGATGCCCAAGCTGAGAACTGAGGACATGTGGATGTTGTCCACACAATGAAGGACGCAGGTTACTAGGTGGAGGGAACAGCTTGTGGGAAGTCTCAGGCTGGAGTCAGACCATAGATCGCTTGTTTGTGAGGGCTGCAGGTGTTAAGCACAGCGGAAGAGGGGAGAGCAGGTGGGAACTGATAACATGTGAGACCAGGGGGCCTACACGGGGTCAGCTCATGATGCGACTGTGTGCCATGTTAAAGAGTGTATGTGGTAAGGCGCCCTGGCCCAGTGCAAGCATGGGCTGGCTTCCCACTGCAGTCAGCAAATCAATTACGCCCTCCACCGACTTTCGCCTTGTGTATTTAGAATGCATGGAGTTAGCCTGCCAAACATCTGCTCTCGCTATTAAGCATGCCATGGTAACCATTGCACTCCCGTGCGTCAGCGCCACCAGGATTGGTAATAATCACAAGTGTCAAAAACGAGAAAGAATGGAGAAGGAAAGCTGTGCAAAATCCAGCGGCAAGATGATTGGGCTGGCAGCTCCACTCCAGGGCCCCCGCCAGCTGCACCTTCTGCTGCCCCTGTTGGGGGCAGGGGAATTGATGCGGCTCTGGCCTCCTCTTGCCCCTTCTGTTGATCCCTTTCCCTGTATTATTCATCCACTGCTTCCACCGACATTGGAAAATGTTTCGTGCCTTTGCCAGAACAACATATGTGCCCCTGCGTCATTGTGTGTGATAGATAAACCCGCCAACAGCTCACCAGACCCAGGGGGCCTCTGGGTGAAGACCCCGCATTGACACAGGCAGGCAGCATGGTGCCCTGGCAGAGGTGCAGCTCTGAAGACAGAGAGACCTGGCTTAGGATTTCAGCCGCGCAACTTCATAGCCTTGAGACCTTGGGCAAACCTCTCACTCTCTCTCAACCCTACTTGCCTCATTTGTGAAATAAGGGTAGGAACACCTACCTCAGGACCGTTCGGGGGCTTAGAGATCATGAATGGGAGATGGCACAGCACCTTTCACAGAATCAGAGTTCAAGGTTAGCTAGTATGATATTTTTTAAATTGAGCTCTCAATAAAATGCTAGGCATAATGCTGAGATCTTTATTCAAATTATTGGATCGCCACAAAAACTTTGCAAGGTAGACATTATTACCACCATTTTACAGGACTGAGGCTAAGAGAGTTAAGTGACTTTTCCAACGCATGGAGGTCGTCATGGCAGGCCAGACCTGCACTCGGGATCCCTCCATAGCCCGCGGCTTACTGCTTAAACCAAGCGCTCCTCCACATCTGCAAGGTTCTTCCCGTGTTGAGCTGAAATCTCCCTGTTGATAAATACTATATATAAGTCCAGTTCTGCTGCTAGGGCCACATATAATAAAATAAGGCTGTTTCCTCTTCCAAACCAAAGCCTTTCAGAAAAGCAGGGCGGGCTCCCATAGCCCTCGAATCCTCTTTCCCCCAGGAAAAGAGTTCTGAGTCCCTGAGCAGGGCTCATACAGCCTGGTTCTCACGCAGCCACTCCCCGCAGGGCACCCTCCACGCTGGCCAGTGTCTCTCTCAGAGGTGATGCCTGGGTGGGGTTTGTGTCTTTCCTTCCAGCCCTAGGAGTCACTGCATCTCGGGGCGCACACGGAAGACCTGGGCCTGGAGCTGTCAGGGCTGGTGCCTTTATCCGGCACACACCCCATGGTTTTTCCGCCGGTCTCTGGACGCCGCCTCCCAGCCGAGAGCGCGGTAACATGGGCTCCAGCGCCCTCTCGTGGAATGCGAGGGAAATCTGCGATCAAGGAGCTCAGGATCAGCATCAGAAGAGGGAGCAAGGGAGAAAGCGGCTGATTGTCCGCGTGAAAATCGTTAATTATTAAAAATGCCCGCCCAGTCCACCTCCGTAGCTGCCGTTTGTTTGTGTCTGGATTGAATGTCAGTCTCGCCAGGTTAGTGTGAGATGGGTGACTTCCCAGAGGACTGCTCTTTCTAAAGTCAGTCAGGAAAGAGGCAAGGGTGTCCCCACCTTCCACGCTTTTAATTAAATCTCATTATCCACCTCCTCCCCAGCGTTCCTTCAGCTATGCTAAGGATATAAGGAGAAGACATATGTGAACATATCTGCGCCCAAGCATCAAAAGTAGAGTGATCCCGTTTGGCACCGCTGCCCCATAGGCTCTTGGAGGGGATGGCAGGAAGGGGTATGACAGCAGGAAGGGAACACCTGAGGCAGTAGTGGGGGATTATTGGGAAAAACATAAGGTCAGATAGCAACTCGAGTTGGCTCTCAGGGTTACTGAAATACCCACCACTGGGTCCCATCCTCCTACCTTATGCAAATGAGTGACTTCTTTCTCTACCAATAACTTTCTGGGGGTCATTGGGCAAGTCGTTTCACTTCCTGGGCAAGGTAGTGTCAGAGGTCCTCCGTTCAGTTGTAATATTCAATGAATATTCAATGAGCTCTAACATCACATGGTCACCAAATCAATTTCAGCCATCTAGCGGACTGCTGCAAGACTGGGCCACAGGTCTGCAAGACTGGGCCACGACAGTTTTTTGTTTGTTTGTTTGAGACGGAGACTTGCTCTGTCTCCCAAGCTAGGTGCAGTTGCCCGATCTCAGCTCATTGCAACCTCCGCCTCCCGAATTCAAATGATTCTCCTGCCTCAGCCTCCCGAGTAGCTGGGCTTACAGGTGCCTGCCGCCGCGCCCAACTAACTTTTGTATTTTTTAGTAGAGACGGGGTTTCGCCATTTTGGCCAGGCTGGTCTCGAAGTCCTGACCTCAGGTGATCACTCGCCTCAGTCTCCCAAAGTGCTGGGAAAACACAGAACTAGAACTATCATTAAATATCTGTTGAGTACATTCAACTGATGCAGCATTGACACCATGGTTTTCTTCCTTCATGGTAACAGGGCGGTGTTCAACAAGCCAAAAATGAACAAAAACATAAAGGTTTTTTTTTTTTTATTGCCTTCATTTAGTATCTTTACAATCAAAGGAGCTTAGGTGCAGAAATCAGTCTCAGAAATTACATTGTCTTATCCCTCATACACAGGGTTGTATAATAACAGCTTTCCCAGATTAAAATTCTTTAGTGGTTTCAAAATTTCATAAGCATGTCGTGAACCACTGAGTTACAACCTTGGTTGGAGCAGCTGGGAAAGCCACATGCTCATCACAAAGCTGGCACAGAACTGCTGTCTCAGTGACCTGCATGTGCTGGTTGGTCCCCCCTGGGGCCTTTTATACCTGTCCACCCTTCCCACAGCTCCATCCTCTGGTGTCACTGTCCATGGAGCTACACAAACTTCTCATGCTCTTGCAGCCAATGCTGATTAATGGAACTGGGATGCCTCAGGGCTCTACAAGGAACTCCCTGCAGGGAGAAATCCTCTAGAGTAAGAGCCAGTAATCAGCAGCCCTGTTCAGGCTGTGTGCCCACCCGCTCATCTCTTCTCCCTGGGACTCCAGGCCCTCCAAGCATCCAGACAGCAGGCCTCCGCCATGAGGGTCCACGTACTTATGTGTGTGGGAAGATTGGGATCAAGCGGGGAAAGGTGGGCCGTCCGGGAGGCAAGGCAGAAAAAGCAAGGGATTGAGGAGAGCGACAAGGGAGGGGAAAAGGGAATAATTTGGGAAGTCAGTGTTATAAAGTAAGTCCAAATATTTTCATCTGACTCCAATCAAATAATCTCATCTCTTGTTTGGGTGCTTTGAAGATCTGTTTTAAGGAAGCTTTTCTGGGAAAGGAAAGAAAGTCAGGCACTACTAACTTTTTCATGAGAGCTGTAGAATTGGTTTCAAATAAGCTATTTCTGATTTATCTCTGTCTCCTTTAATGGTATCATCCACAGCTGGAGATCCCAGTGCTCAATTACCTGTGTCACTTTCAGTTTACCTTCCTCTTGTCTGGAAGAATAGAGAATTCTTGCAATAGAAGCTTTGTGATATCACAACTGGCAAACCTGGGGACTTACTGGAAACGTGAGACTCACACACCCGGCCAGGCTGGTAGAATGTGCAGCCATTTGTCTCTTTACATACAGTGAAAAAGTTGAGTCTTTGATCTTGATCTTAAAACACAAATGATTCTGATTTCAGATTTATGGAAATACACATAAAACAGTTTTATTTAAAAGGCCAGTATTTCAGTACTTACAAATAGCATGTTACAGTGTAATCCCCCCATGTCCACAACCAGTGCAGCCTATTTCTTCTCATGAGATAGGAACATGAAACGAGCTGTGCCCCATGACTGAGACACAGGAGGCAGAGGCTTTGCTGAGTGTGTTTTCCATCTCATTCAAAATTAGAGCCTAGAAAGCCCAGCCTTGCTCACGGATACATGCTCAGAGAGACAGCACATACAAAGGCAAGTCTGGTCTGCAGAAGACAGATAACAAGGCAGATGCAGGCAAGCAGAGGTCCCGGCAGTCTGGAAAGGAAACGCAGCCCACAGCATGCCTTGATAACAGAATCCTCGTCCCTGCTGCTTGTGGTAGGCCATGTTAATGCAGCTTAAGGGTTATTTTCTCCTTTAAAGAATAGGTCGAGTTTTAAAACCCCATCTTCTTCCAGCTGACACGCTCATGCTTTGCCAAGCTCTGTTAAACACTGACTCATTGGAAAGGAACAGCCTTTCCAAAGAGGAAATTGGATGTATATTTGTGTAAACCTCTTTTAAGAGGTTTGCATAAACCCCTTGTGATTACGTGGCCTGGAGATTTGTTCCTGGCTTTGTGGCTCCTCGAGCAAGAGCTTTCTTTAGTGGTTATCTCAGCTCATTCTTAAAACTCGTGTAAGCTTTTGTGTCTGGAGTTCTCAGCCTAAACCATAAAACTACATCTGCTCAAAGGCTAGCTGGTTCAGAGATGGAGGCCAAGGTCATATTTCAGGGGAGAAAAACAGGGAAGGTTGGATATACATTGTAAAAGCAAAATGATTGGTTTGAGGAGTAGTTTTGCCTGAAGAACTTGGATTTCCTTAATCTAAATAACTTGTGCCTTTCAACCACCCACCACCAATACTTAGAAAGACCAGGACTTCAGAATAAACAACCATCCAGAAAGTAACAAATTCAGTCAAATGTGTTCAGTTTGGTAATATGGATGAAAATTTGTGTCACTTACCTTTTTTGCTTGGCCAAAGTGAATTCAACCAAACCAGCTAGTGTGTGAAGACAGTCACAGATAACGTTCATCTTCCTCTACTGACGCCCACCTTTTTGCAAAGGTGTTGCTACTAAAGAAATTCGGCTGCTTTTTGTTTTTTAATTGGCCCCACCTGCATTTTTTCCTCATAAAACCTACTTAGTCCTCACCAACAGTCACCCAGCAGTTTTGTTACATGTTTGTGCATAACACATTTCATATGGCATTAGGCAGAAACAATGCCATAAAGTGGACAGAACACCAGCTTTGGAGTCAAAGACCTGTGTTTGGGTCTCAGTCCTGCCATTTACCAGCTGTGTAATCTACGTGGCCTTCAGTTTCCTCATCTGTAACCTGGGAATGGTAGGAAGAAGAAATATCTACATCATGGGATTGCTGTGACAATTTCATAAAAAACTTTAAATATTTTATGGTACTCAGGATATAGCAATTCTTTCATTAATGTCTCCATGAAAGGATGTAAGTAAAGAATGCCAGGAAGGCCTTTGGAAAGATAAAGTTGAGGAAGGAGAGGAGTGCTATAATGAAAAGTTTAGTCAACATGATGAAAAGTCTGGGTTGAGCTTATGTTACCACCAGACTGAGAATCAAGCTTAACTACTCTTAATTCTATCTGCCACCATCTTGCTCCTGGACCAACTAATGACAGGGCAAGTAGGATCTATGATAAATATGACAGTAGCATCAGATCTTAAACATTACAAGTCTTCCAAAATAAATTAACCCTGCCACACACTAAGGACACGAGAGCTTACCGATGGTTTTACAATTTACTCAACTAACATAAAATCACAAAGCTTCATGATCATCAGAATTTGGGTACACCCTAGTAATGCCACAGTGCCAAGTCCAGCACTGGTCAGGGCTGTCAATCCACTGAGCGCTCATCCCAGGACAACCACACAGCAAGTGTAGGAAAGGGGTACTTGGGAAAATCCATGTTGTCAACTTTGCCAAAGCTGGGCCACCCTGACGGTGGATGACAACTCACTGTATCTCTTATGCTCTGTGTGTTTTTTTCCCCAAATGTAACAAATGTCTTGTATTTGTGTCACGGAGTTGGTGTAGCCCAGGGCTCAGCCCTCTGAACTCTGTTATTTATCTATATTCACTCTCTAGTTGATTTCATCTAACCCAGGGCTTTATATACCAGCTATATTCAGTGTCCTCTGGTTTATATTTCCAGCCTCACCCTCTCCTATCAATTGCAGGCATCCAGTTCCCTGTTTAATATCTTTACTTGGTTGTCTAAGAGGTATCTCAAACCTAACATTACCGAAAATGAACTCCAAACTCTCCACCACTATCGCTGCTGTTAAACCTGCTTCACCCTTTTTCAGAAAATGACAGTTCAGCTCATCTAACACATTTGAATTACTCTTTACTCCTCTATTCTTCATATACTCCATTATTATGCTATCAGCAGATTCTATAAATTCTCTTCTCAGGATATATCCTCAATCTGACCTATTCTTGTGATCTTTCATATGCCATTCTGGCCTAAGCTTCCATCATCTCTCACCTAGATTATTACAATAGACTCTTAACTGGCCCCAGGTACTCCTCCTGCCTCCTCTCAATATAAATTTCTCCACATAGTGTGAAGAGATATTCTTTAAAAGCGTAAGCCAGACCATGTTATTTCTCTGCTCAAAACTCTCCATTGGTTTCACATGGCATTCAGAAAGAAAAAAAAAAAAACTTTACAATCTGAAAGGTTGTGATGAAACTGTAATGTAACTGAAATTTTGCTACATTAATCAGACTGTGAACTTTTAAAATGCAAGCTCATCATATGGAATTTACCTTTATTTTCCAGAGGAAAAAACTCAGGACTGCAGTGGACATTTGTCCAATTGGTGGCCAAGAATGAGCTTTAAGTAAATGTTCTGTATTGAAGGAGCTTCTCGTCTTATGCATGCCATCTCTACAAAGTAGAAGCCAGGACTCAATTTTCCAGTCTCTCTTGCAACTAGGATGTAGACATGTGACCTGTGTTCTGGCCATTAGTTGCAGCCTTTTGAGATTTTCATTCACAATATAAAATGTGAAAAAGCGGGCACTGACTGAATCCATTCCTGGAGTATGTAAGTAGCAGAAAGTGGTGATGGTGAGCTTCTATGGACATCAGTGCCTGACATCCCAGTACTGTGGTCATATTTACATGCTTGATTCCCACACTGCCAGTGCCAGGTAGAGGTGAGATTGCAGCTAAATGCATTCCAGAAAAGTGATTGCATCTTATTTGACCCTGTTCTCTATCCAAATTGGAGATTCTTTGACCTACCCAATGTCTTCTCATAAATTTTACTTAAACCAGTTTAAATAAGTTTTGCATATTGCCATGATTGGTCAGACACAAAGCCTCTCAGTAAGTCAAAAAAATTAAGAGGCTGGTCTTGTGTTTTCAAAAAGAGATACATCAATGGGCTAAAAAATAGACACAGACTGTCATCAGTAGTCTCTGATTTCATTTTTTTAGGTATTGAAACATGATAAACTGGTCATTGTCTTGCTTTATAAATTCCTATTACAAATTTGAATTTATAAAATATGTTTGTACTCACAGAATATAACAGGTAATTTTATTTTTCATGTAAACTGTTTTGTTAAACCCCAGTGTCTGGAAGTGTTCTAATAAAAAATGTTGAAGCTGTCTTGTTTGCAGATGAGAAAACTGAGCTTAAAGAGTTGTTTTTCCAGGACCTAATAGCTATTCACAAACATATCCAGGGCTATACTTGAGGCCACCTGACTCCCAATTTCATGTATTTTGTATTTCAAGATGATGTCTTATTGAAAACAGGGGTTGAACAGATGCCTGTATATCTATGTTCATAGAAGCATTAATTACAATAGCCCAAGGGTCAAAACTACTCAAGTGTCCATCAATAGATGAATGGACCAACACAATATAGTATATACATACAATGGAGTATTATTCAGCCATAAACAGGAATGAGGTTCTGATATAAGCTGTAACATGGATGAATGTCATGAACATTATGCTAAGCAAAGCAAGCCACAAAATGACAAATGTATGATTCTTCTTTTATGAAATATCTAAAATAGGCAAATTTTCAACCACAGAAAGTCAATTAGAGGTTACCTAAAGATGCGAGAGGAGAGATGGAGGAGTTATGGCTTAATGAGTGCAGAGTTTCTGTTGGGGTGATGAAAAAGTTTGGGGATTACATAGTGCTGATGGTTGTACAACCTCGTGAATGTAACTAATGTCCCTGAATTGTACACTTAAAAATGGTTAAAATGGCAAATTTTTCATGTATATATTTTCCCACAACTCAAAAAATTAATAATGTCATTCCAAATGCCACTGAATTATGCCCTTTAAGTGGGTGAATTGTGTATCTCAATGCGAGATTATACATACATAGGTATTTGAATTATATCTCAATAGAGCTATTTAAAAACAAAATGTTCTGGCAAAAATGGGAACAATTTTTATAATGTATAATATTTTTATAATACATAAGAATTAAAATATTCAAAAAGATGGTGTCTCATCCATATTCACTCAATGGAGTCAACTTGTTGAGAAAAACAGAAAAGCATTCAGAAACTGGATGGTTGCAAAGCTGGAATGAACTTTTCTCAAAGACTGATGGAATAATTGGTTTGTTTACTCTACAGTGGAGCCAGATGTCACACACTTTTAAACTTGTGAATTACAGTGGCAACGTCGTGTTCTGGTGGGTGTTGATCTCAAGGAAACCCAGATTTCAATCTCACCTCTGCCATTTAGTTGGTGTGTTGCATTGTCACTGGTCAATTCAGCAACACTAATTTCATCCCTATTAAATTATAACACTATGACTATGTCAATGTTGTTCACTGCTGAGCCTAGTAGTTTACTCTGATTACATTCCCATTTTTACTGATTTTTTGTCTTTCTTGGATTAATAATTGACTATTTCTCTGTTTGTTTGATTATCTTACCAGCTGTAATTCTTTGTTGGCTCTCCAAGAGTCGACTCTAAGTGGCATTTTCCCCAAGACTAAATGTATAAACCAAAAGATTTTTTCCCCCTGGAGTCACCCCTATCAGAGCTCTACTCCTCTGGTTCCTTTTTAGCAATAGTTCTTCTCAGGCTGTCTACATGGCTGCCATCCTGGGCTTCCGTTTGCTGCTGTCTTACATTAGGGACCCAGAATTATGAGTCATTTAGGTTATAGGCTTACATACTTTTAGGTTTATCCCATTGACTCAGTGCAGCTATATCCTTCAGTAACTTCCCAGGCAGAAATTTCTGTGTGGTAAATTTTTGGGAAACATGAATTTCTAAAATGTTTCCATTCTGCCTTCATTTTTTAAATAACCACAGCTTTATTGAGATATCATCTATATACCATAAAATTTACCCATTTAAAATACACAATTAAATGTTTTTGGTGTATTTCCAAAGTTGTACAGCCATCACCGTAATCTATTTATCACTATTTTATCACTGCAAAAAAAAACCAAAATCCCTTGCCACTAGAATCACTCCTTATTCTCTACCTCACCCTAGTCTCTACAGATTTTTCTATTCTGGAAGTTTCATATAAAAGCAATCATACTATACGTGGCCTTTTGTGCCTGGCTTCCTTCGGTAAGCATAATATTTTTGAGGTTTGTTTATTTTGCAGCATGGATCAGTACTTCATTTCTTTTTATTCTATTGTTTGGACATGACACATTTTTATTATATAATTATAATATTGTATTGTATGGATATGACACATTTTTAATATCCACATTAGTGGATGGATAATTGGATTGTTTCTACTCTTCAGTCACTCTAAATAATGCCTCTATGAGCATTCATGTATAAATTTTTGTGTGGACATGTGTGTTCATTTTTCATTATATATAGCTGTGGAATTTCTGGGTTATATGGTAACTCTATGTTTAAGATTTTGAAGAACTGCCAGAATGTTTTCCAAAATGACTTCACCATTTTTCATTCCTACCAGCAATGTATAAAGACTTCATTCTGTAAACATTCTCACCAGTACCTTAGTTGTATGTCTTTTTTATTATAGCCACTCTAGTGGGTGTGAAGTAATATCTCACTGTGGTTTTGATTTGCATTTTCCTAATGACTAATGATGTCGAACATCTTTAATGCTTCTTGGGCACTCATACATCTTTGGATAAATATTTATTTAAATCCTTTGTTCATTTTAATTGCGTTATTTGCCTTTTAATTATTGAATTATATGACTTCCTTGTGGATATGAATTCCTGATCAGGTATGATTTGCAAATATTTTCTTTTATTCTGTATGTTGTCTTGGCACTTTCTTATTGGTATCATTGAAACACAAAAGTTTTTAATTTGGATGAAGATCAATTTATCATGTTTTATTTTATTGCTTGAGCTTTAGATATTGTCTCTAAGAAATCATTGCCTAACCCAAAATTATGCAGACTTACTTCCATTTTTCTTCAAAGAGTCTTATCATTTTAGCACCTGTATTTAGGGATATGATTCAGTTAGTTAGTTTTTGTGTGTAGTATGAAGTGGAGGTCAAAAGTCATACTTTTTCTTGCTGATATCCAGTTCCACCATTTGTTGAAAAACCTATTCTTCCCTCATTGAATTGTCTTGGCACTTTGGTCAAATCCTTTATTTTATTTTAGTTTTTCAAGGTGATGGAGTCTTGCTCCACCTAGGCTGGAGTGTAGTGGCACAATATCAGCTCACTTCACCCTCTGCCTCCCGGGTTCAAGTAATTCTTCTGCTTCAGCGTCCCGAGTAGCTGAGATTACAGGCCCCTGCCACCATGCCCGGCTAAGTTTTGTATTTTTACTAGAGTTGGGGTTTCACCATGTTGGCCAGGCTAGTTTCTAACTCCTGACCTCAAGTGATCCACCCGCTTGGCCTAAATCCTTCATTCTTGATTGATAGTTTGGCTGAGTATTCATTCCAAAAATGTGTATTAAGCCCCTATTAATTTCCAGGCTTGCTCTAGTCTCTGGGTATGCAGTGATCAAAGACTGATAAGCCTCCTGTACAGCAGGCACAATCAGTGCCTTGGACCCTTCAGTGTACTTTCCACTCACTGTGTATCTACATCTGAAAGTGCCATGGAATTAACACCTTCCTGCAGCATCCCCCAACCAATGGCTGAGAAAAGTTAATTTGCATAATTTCCCCAGCTCTCTCTTCTCTTGGATGGGGTAATTCTATGGCATTTGTTTTATTCCACTTCGCAGAGTTTCTCCATGAGAATTAGCTCCAGTCATTCACTATGATAGCCTAATAATGCATCCTTATTGGCTATTTTCCCTTCCCTGTATCACTTTTGCACTTCCCTGCCATTGTTCCCTACATTCAAATAAACTCTGCACTCAAGTGCTTATCTTGGGGTTTGCTTTGGGAAAAGCCCAAATTAAGACATTCCTCACATCTAGGAGTTTACATTCTTTTCATTATTATTATTTCAATAGGTTTTGGGGGAGCAGGTGGTGTTTGGTTACATGGATAAGTTCTTCAGTGGTGATTTCTGAGATTTTGATACACCCATCACCCAAGCAGTGTACACTGTACCCAATGTGTAGTCTTTTATCCCTCACCCCACTCTCACTCTTCCCCCAGAGTCCCCAAAGTCCATTGTGTCATTCTTATACCTTTGCATCCTCATAGCTTAGCTCCCACTTATAAGTGAGAACATACAATGTCTGATTTTCCATTCCTGAGTTACTTCACTTAGAATAATGGTCTCCAACTCCATCCAGGTTGCTGTGAATGCCATTATTTTGTCCCTTTTTGTGGTTGAGTAGTAGTCCATGGTGTGTATACATATGTATACATAATATGTGTGTGATATACATATATACATATATGCACATGTACATATATATCACATATCTACATATATACACATACACATATATATCACATATCTACATATATCTCTCTCATATTTTATTTATCTCATATTTTATTTATTTATGATCCCTCCACATGGGTCACAGAAACTATGAGAGGAAAGAAAATAATTGTTTTTCTTTTAAACCATTAAGTTTTAGAATGGTATAGTTATAATAAATAACAAATAAAGGAGTTATTTATCAACATTCATTGATTGATGGGCATTTGGGCTGGCTCCATATTTTTGCAATTGTTAATTGTGCTGCTATAAACATGTGTGTGCAAGTGTCTTTCTCATATAATGACTTCTTTTTTTCTGGGTAGTTACCCAGTAGTGGGATTGCTGGATCAAATAGCAGATCTACTTTTAGTTGGGTAAGGAATCTCCGCACTGTTTTCCATAATGAGGGCTTACGTTCTAGTGAAGAAGGTGGGACTATAATACATAAAGGATTTCTTTGAAGAATTTTACTGTACAAAAAGCACAGGAAGAAAATAGCAGTTAGAGACATGGAGTTAAGAGATGTTCTTTTTCATATTTCATAATATTAAGGCATGCTTGTACACTTAATGAGATCATCCAACATACAGGGAGAAATTAATCATGCAAAGGACAAGGGGCCTTATTGCACGAGGGAAATCTTCGAGAAGGTGAGGGGAATCTGAGCATACATAAAAGCAGTGACTTTAAGAGCAGGGCCAGATGAACAGGAGGAAAGCAAAAAATATATTAAAATTACAGGTCATGGAATCTAAGCTAGTTAAAAAGTGAGCAGATGATGTAAGTGAATGAATTGCAGGAGCATAAAGTGTTGAGGCAATCAAGGAGTGAAGTTTGGAAGAAAATATATCAGAAAAACTGGAAAGATGGGAGAATGGGATGCTAAAAACTGAGATTTTTGGAGGTTGTTCGCATAGAGATAATTGCATGGTCTAGGGTATAAGCATAGGAAAGTGTGGCTAACATGAATAGAAGACCAGATTCTTGACAGTAAGGAGGTTAAGGACCTAAGTGATTAAGGTGTTGGATGGAGAATGAATCATATCTGTAATATGGTGGTTAAGAATGATGAAAAGAGGAGATGTGGAAAAAAAGAGAATAAGCTATATGCCAAGTCAATGAACAAGAGCAGCAGACAGCTAGCTCGATGGTGACTACCTGCAGCACTCTGGGGTGGAGGGCCTGGGGCTTCCAGAGAATTGGGATGTTCTAGGAAGGAAAGGGCAAGTGGCAATGAAAAGGACCCCTGCCCACCTCCAGTTCCAGTGATACCAGGGCCTGAGAGGACAAAAACAGCTAACAGAACTGTAACCAAATGACTATGGGGGAGGCAGTATTCCCAGAGGAGAACCTAGTTTCAGTTAGAGCAAGACATTGAAGCCCTCTTTTGGACAAGAGGTTAAGGATATGGAGAATTTTGTTGATAATAAACTGTGAATTCCAAAGGGCACAGTGGAAGGATTGGGGCATTGGGTAAGGTGAAATGTTTGGCAAATCTGGATATACAGAATGTATAGGGATACAGGTCTGGATAATGTGGGAAGATCTAGGAATGCAGGGCTTCTGGGGACAGTGTGTAGAGTAGTAAAGCAGAATGAACGTGTCCTGATGTGTTCTGTTAGGAGAAATTGGGTAATCAGTTCTAATTTTAGCTTCCTTCATAGAACTGTTATTTTAGGCAGCTTTTAGCAGTAAAGAGAGAAATATTCAGAGACCATATTGTCTTGTCAAGAGCACAGAGATCTGTGTTCCTTACCATCAATTTAAATCCTGCTAAGGAGTGTGCCAAGACAGTATTCATGGTATTGCTCCATAATTCCCTAGTATCGCTTCCAGAAGGCTAATGCCATTATTCTATTTTATTCTTTGAATGGCATCTCATTCCCGTCCTATGGTGTCTCTTAGAGTAATCTGTTTATCCCGATGCTCTGAAATTTTAAGACCGTGTGTCATTGTGTGGGCCTTTTTTATTCATTGAGTTCAATACTTGGTAAGCCTTTTGCCTTTTTAGTCTGGAAATTAATGTTCGTGTGTGTGTATGTGTGTGTGTAAATATTTCTCATAATGGAACTTTCCTTACTTGTTTATCATGGCTAAGAAGGATCCACTTGAAAATGGATTGGAGGATGTGAGTGAATGGGTAGAAGGGAACTGAGGATTTCACTACAGGCCTTTACTGAATCCTCCTGGTTTTAGTGTAGCAGCTCTTCCTCAGGGTCTGCTATGCCTGGTGTTGTCAAGTTCAGAGCTCTTGTGGTTCAATTTACCCACAGAGCACATGTCCTGTTCCTTGCTGGGATAAAGAAGAGGTAACTGCCTGGCTCAGAGGAAATAGGTTTACTTATTTACAATATAGAAATAGAATAATACAATATTATTTCTAGCCTCATGCCCTACCCCCACCTTCCTCGGTAGCTGGTCCTCCAACTTCTAGATCTTTCCAAGATTCTGCTATGTTAATGGAATTTCTATTTGCTGCCATTTCCCTTCTGCAGATCCTACTATTCAGCTGTCTCCTGTCTTTCAATACCTCCATCTCCTTTCCCTCTATGAGCTGGTTACCTATCATTGTGTTAAACAAACCATCCTAAAACTTAATGGTTTAAAACAAAAACAATTATTTTCTTTCCTCTCACAGTTTCTGTGGGCCAATAATTCTGGAAGCATCCAAGTGGGGGGCTCTGTCATGCAGTTTTACTCAAAGGGGATAGGCCAGGATCACTCTCCATGCAGTCTAAGGATTTTTCCATGTGATCCCTCCACATGGGTCACTTTAGTGGCCTGAAGGTAACAGGGCCTCTTGCATGGTGGCTTATGGCTAAGATAAGCAGAAGCTACATGTGTGTTCTGACCCAGCATCAAAAGTCACCAAATGCTACTTCAGCTTTCCTATTGTTCCGCCAGTTAGCAGATTCAAGGGGAGGGCCATAGAAATTCCACCACTCAGTGAAAAACAGATAATTTCCAGCATGTTTTAAACCGATGCATTCCTTTTCTAATTATATTTTTCTTATTTCTTTTCAAGAATAGGAGGTTAGAAACAGCTGTCATTTAGATCCTGAATATCAGTTGCCAGCCTTTGAAACAGCAGGTAAAGTAAGTTGGAATTAATTAGCATTTAGAAAACCTGTACACTATCACACCAATGCAAGGAAATGCCTGTTGTTTCTTGCAAATTACTTTGTCTATTAAAATTAGTTTGAATAAAAAGACAAAAACGTAGCCAGAGTTGAAACATTGACAAAAGAGAAGAGAGTCCTCTTCTCTTTCTAAAATACTGTACTCATATTCATAAGTTCAAAGGTTTCACCAGACGAAAAATACATTTGAGTTTATTGCACTCAGGAGCACATTATAATTTCATATTCTGATGGAATATCTAATACACACTTCCTTATGACCATCTCTAGCACTGACCAACACAATGGCTCTACAGAAATTTTTTTTCTCTTTACTTTTTGTTTGAAAATAATTTCAAACTTGTAGAACAGTTGCATGAATAAAGATAGTATACTGAACACCAAGATACTCTTTACCCATTTTCACTTACTGTTAACATTTTGATCTATTTGCCACTTGTTCTATAATTTGAGTGTCTCCTCTCTTTCTCTTTCCCATTCACTTTCTCCCCATATATGTGTGTACATAGGTAGGCACATGCATCTAACATATGCATATGTATACATCTCTGTATACATAAATGCATAATAACTTTACAAGCCAAGTGAGAATAAAGTTGCATGAGGTCATGAGGCATGCAACTTTACCCTCAAATGGTTCAGAAAAAATAAACACACATGCAGGCATACACACACACACACACACACACTTGATGTCCTTTATAGCATTTTTTCCATGTGTCATCTCATTGGTTTCCTGTATATTAGAACATTTCCCCAGCCTTTCCTTTTCTTTTAAAGCATTGGCATTTTGAAGAATACAGCCAACCCCTTTCTTCACTTTTTAAATAGAACCTTCCTCATTTTATCTAATGTTTCCTCAAGTATAGATTAAGTTTATGGGTTCTAGCCCAGAATACTACATACATGATGTTGTATCATTGTCTGGGTATCAAAATCAGAGGCATAGGATGTATCCCTCATTGGTGATGTTTATAATAATTACCTGGTCTTAGTGTTGCCCAGTATCTTCACTATATGGTCACTATTTTTTCTTTGCGAGTAAAAAGCAATCAGTGGGAAGGCACTTTAAGATCATGAAAACATCCTGCTCCTCGTCAAAATGTCCCCTTAGATTAAGCATCCATTGATGATTCTTGCCTGAATCAGTCTTCATTATGATGATATTATTAAATGATTAATTTCCAGGGCCATCTCTCCCTCCCATCTGCCAGTTGGCACTCAGCATTCTCTTGTAGGTAAGAACCCTTCCTTATCCATATATACATATGGATATATACACACACACATATATATATGCATACATACACACGTGGATATGCACGTATTTTATTTATTTATTTACTTATTTATTTTAATTTTGGGGACAGTCTGACTCTATCGCCCTGTCTCTTATACACATCTTAACAGGGCCTCTTGCATGGTGGCTTATGGCTAAGATAAGCAGAAGCTACATGTGTGTTCTGACCCAGCATCAAAAGTCACCAAATGCTACTTCA
>NW_012101365.1:9782841-9803347 GCF_000951045.1 Mandrillus leucophaeus | reverse complement strand
CACACACACATATATATATGCATACATACACACGTGGATATGCACGTATTTTATTTATTTATTTACTTATTTATTTTAATTTTGGGGACAGTCTGACTCTATCGCCAGGCTGAAATACAGTGAGTGGCATAATCTTGGCTCACTGCAACATCCACCTCCCGGGCTCAAGCAATCCTCCCACCTCAGCCTCCCGAGTAGCTGGGACTACAGATGCGCATCACCACACCCAACTAATTTTTGTATTTTTTTTTTTGTAGAGAAGGGGTTGTGCCATGTTTCCCAGGCTGGTATCAAATGCCTGGACTGAAGTGATCCGCCCACCTCAGCCTCCCAAAGTGCTGAAATTACAGGCATGAGCCACCATGCCTGGCTACATTTTAAATATATAAGAAATCATGAGGCCAAACATACCTCTAAATATAACCCAGCTTCACTGGATTTCTTCATGCTTTCCTTCATTCCATTGTTTTATGTCTCCTCCTTCACAATGAGAATCTTGGTTCCCCAAAACATTAACACATTTACTCATGGGCTTGACCCTATAATGTATTTAAAATATTTCAAAAATTGCTTTGCCCATATCTTTGCAACAAACGAAACTACTAATAAGAGTTTAGACTTTGTTTGCATCCACCACCACCAAGACTGAGGATATATTATTATTATGTTATTGTATTCCTTAGATGATTTCCCCCCTTCAAAATGGTTATTTAATTCATTTGAAACAAAATATGTTCCTTTATTTACTCTTCATTCATTTGTATGTCTTGTCATCTATTATCTGCTGTCTTCTCCTCTTCCAATCATGTCCAACGTTATATCTTTGCTCTCATATTAGTAGAGTTTGGAGGAAATGTGGAAAGATAGGCACATTACTCACAATATTAACTGAACCGAAGTGATTTTTAAACATGTAAATTAAATTAAATGTGTATTTGTCACAATAGACCTAGTTATGCAGCAGAACAATCACAAAATTTCAGCACTTAACATAGTCTTCCTTTTTCTCATTCATTCTACGTATACTGCATAGATGAGCTGAGTAATTGCAGTCACCCAGATACCCAGGCTGATGGAGGAGTGGATGTGACACACTTCCGTGAATATCAGGATGGGGGAAGTAGAAAGTGATAAATAAGACACTGACTCAAAGATTTTACTGAAGCATGACATATGTTACTTCTCACATTTTATTGGCCATGTCTAACTTAAAAGCGGGCTGGAAGGTGTAATCCTACCATGTGACCATAGGAAGAGAGAACATTTGTGCACAGAGCTATCAGCTGCAGCAAAATTTCTGGTCCCAAGTTCTCCAGTGTCTTTCTGTCACTCCTAAAATAAAATCCACACCCCTTACCATGGCCTAAAATCTCTCCATAATATGACCCTTACTACTACCACAGGCTCATCTTCCGCTACTCTCCCCATTGGACTGTATTCCACACTAGTCTCCTTGCTATTTTTCAGAATTACCAAATTTTTGCCACATTGAAAACATTTTGCAATGCTTCCCCTCTCTGGATCACTTTCTCTAAGACCCTCACGTGGCCTACTGCCTCCATTCATTTAGATCTCCATTCAAATGCCACTTCCCCACTGAGACTCTTTATGACATATGTTACTGCTCACATCTTCTTGGCCACGTCTAACTTAAAAGCGTGCAGGAAAAGTGTAATCACCCTCTATAAGCACACACACACACACACACACATGCATACACTGGTGTCTCTCTCTATCCACTTATGCTACTTAACATCCTTTATACCAATTATCACTGCCCAATATATTATCACATATTCATTTTTTCTTTTTTCATTTGCTCTTTTTCTCTAGAATAAAGGCAGACTGTTTTCACGGGGTTTATAAACATTATCACCTTAGTCCTAGGACCTAGAACAGCATTGAGCACAGAGGGGCTGCCCAATAAACATTTGTTGAAGGCATGATTAAATGCTTCCCACACTAATCATTAGACTAAGCCCCATCACAAGCCTCATTTAGACTGGTGCTGAGAGCTTAGTGAGCATTCAAGTAGAGTACTTCCCTGGACTCTGACACAAAGGGCAGCCACCCATTGTGGCAACCCATGTGGCCATAAGTGGTTTGACCTTCCTCACCTTTGACCTTTTGCATCATGTGTATCCCCACACTTGGAAGAGCTACTAGGCAGGCCAGAGGAGAGCTTTCCCTTGACCTTCCTAGGTTTTCTCTAACTCTATGGTCTTACTTAATTCTCTGACTACATACGTTTGCATTTCACTCTCTTCCAGTTGCTGAATTTCCTTTCCATGCCTTACTTACTGTGTACCTGATCCCCTTTCCCTAAAGCAAAGTGAACCATTCATTTTGCTTATTCTACTGGATGAATGCACTTAATCATTTTCATGCAAACAAAAGATAGGTAAAGGAGGGACCATGTCTTGTTGGCTGCTATATCTCCAGTGCCTCTTTGCATTGGATGTGTCCTGGTGCACAGCAGGACTCAACACATATTTGTTGGATGAACACATGAATAAGTGATGAGTCCCAGTTTATATTTGCTATACATTGATTGAGTACTTGTATTTCTGATGTACTGTGCTGGCTACTGAGGACTCAGAAAATAGCTAGTCTTTATTCTAGAGTTGTCCTTGTCTTCTCTGGTTCTGCCTGGCTCGCTGAGCAGCAGTCTCCCCCTTCTGGGAAGGGTTCTTCCTAATACCGTTTTCAGCTGTCCTCACTGCCTCCAACACCAATTAGACAATGCCTGATAACTTCACCTGGCATTCTGTATGTTGGCATCTGGATTCCCCACCCCTAACAAGTCCCATGCCTCCTCTTGAATCTGCCATTGCTAAGCACCAGCTGATGATTGCCCAGACCGAAGCCATCTGCTGATTATTAAGGAAAGTTAAATAAGCAAAGATGCTCCAGGGAAGTTAGGGAAAAAAAAAAAGAAGAAGAGCATACACATGGAGAATTGGCAACTGGTTGACCCCTGTGACACAATGTTCATTGTGGCTATGTTGGGCATGCGTCCCTCAGGATTACTCAGCTTACTGGCTCATGGGAAGCCCTTCTGGTGAAGCCTGCCCTCATGCTCCTCCCTAGCACAAAGGCAGCCTCCAGCACTTCATTAGATGCTTCTGTCATTCACTCTATCTGAAACACAGTTTCATTTGGGACCAGGGTAGGCCTGGTTAAGTGCATAGGTTTGGTGCTAGCCTTACAGTATTTAGTGAACTTTGTATTGGGTAGCCAGAAAAAGAATAAAAGACACTACCCCCGATCTTATGAAGAAGCTAAGAGAGTGGTCAAAGCTATAGTTTAGATGACAGAGATGGGAAGTTGGGTAGGAGATTTGATCAAAAGTGCTGCTCAGAGGGCAATAGGGTCAAAAACAAGAATATCAAAACCAACAGTTAAAAGCTGAGCCAAAGATATAGTATTAACTCAAGAACCAGAAGCTGGCTGGATATGCAATGTGGAAAGAGCAAGGTCAGGAGAAAAGACAGGAAGGTCCTTGGTAACTAATAAGGATGGGATTAAGACCCTCAGAGCTTACTTTCAGTCACCATACACTTCTTGGTGCACTAAGAGGTCAGAAGGGGTTTTCAGAAATAAGGCAGGCTCATTCCATGACCAGTCAATTAGTATTTGTTAATTACTACTATGTACTAGTCTTACACTATATGATCCAAGAGATAGACAGATATATAAAACCCAAGCCTAGTTACAGGGTTCTTAACAGGCTTATGGGGAAGATAAGGACCACCTATATTGCTTAACATATTAAAACACTCAAAGAAGGATCTGCTTCAGTTATCTGATTTTTTGCTGTATTTTTTTTTAATGTGAAAAACCTTACGAAAAATGCTATGAAAGTTGAAGCTGGAGGACTATTTATTTCAAGCTTAGAAAAATAGGGAAAGTGACACTTTTCTGGGCTTTGAAAGCCATTTGAGAATTGAACATAAAACCATGTAGTCAGGAGAAGCACCAGAGTTAAATAAAAAGGAAGTTGTAAAGCAACAGAATATAGAGGTAAAGAACATGAACATGGGTATTGAACCGATCAAGCTCAAATCTTGGTCCAGCTACTTAGCTGCTGAGTGACCTTGGGCAAGTAACTTAACCATTTCTATGTCTCAGTTTCCTTAGCTAGTGTGGAAGTTGTTTTCAAAAGTGGCCACAATTCCTCCCATACTCCTTACAAAGGTATGTTGCCATTCTTTCCTTCAAGAGGGGAACCTAGTTCCCCTCCTTTCCATTTGGGCTGGTTACTTGCTTTGAGGAACAGAATCTGGCAGAAGTGGTGCTGTGCTGGTCCAGGCTCAGGCCTTAAGAAGCCTGGCAGCTTCTGCTTTCACCCTCTTAGAAGCCAGCCAGCACGGAAAAAAATTCCAGCTAGACCGCTGAACAGTCAGAGACCACGTGGACAGAAGGGACATGTGGAGGAGAATTGAGGTGCCCAGCGGACAGCCAGCATCAATGCCTCAGATGTCAAACGAGACCGTTTTGGACCTCCTCATCTTAGTTGAGCCACAGCAGGCTGTGCACACAGAACTGAGATGAACAGCCTTGCTGAGCTCTGCCCAAAGTCCTGGCTCATAGAATTGGGAGCAAAGAAATGGCTTTTGGTTAAGCCACTATGGTCGGGGGTGATTTAAATTACCCTCTTCATTGTAAACAGCCCAACTATCTTCTTTGTTCACTACCTCATTACCACAAGAGATGGCAGAGTTTGGTTAGCAATGCAGAAAAATCTCCAAGTATTCCAGGTGTAAAGAACTTACTCATCCACTTGGAAAACTGGGAAGTAAATGTCAGGGAAGCCAACACTGAAGATTCAGCCTGTGGATCTGAAATGGGCTCTAAAGAGTTTGCCTTCAAGTCGATGAAATATGAAGAGCTCTGGGAAGCTCTTCATTGTGCCATTCTGTTGCAGAAAGCAAATGGTCTTGAGAGCTCACAGAAGAACCTCTCTGAATTTTGTACCTGTACCTACTTAGGGTGCAACCGACTGGAGAAGAGCAGCATCTCCTTCCCTTGTACCTACCCAATCTCCTGTTTCTGCTGCTCATTGGTAAGCTCTAACCCAAACTGCATGGGAAGGAGACTCTGGGAAATGGAGTCCATGGCTTCTTAGAGTCTTTAGCTGGAGTGCTGATAATACCGAGTTGACAACAGACCATTCAGTTCAAAGTGCAATTCATTAGTTGTTAGAGAGTCTTGACCTATTCAGATCTTTGAAATAGACTATGCTTCTTCCCCATTCCCAAAAGTTTAATTCGGTCAGATGATACAGAACAACAGGAGGAAAAAGAACTGAGTGTCCAAGAATACCAACAGAATATTCCCCTCCTTTTCCCTTGAAAGTAGTAAGGCAAACAATAGCTGCAGTCCTGGGGTGGAACTGAGAGGGTGGAGCAGAATACTCCGGGTGACTGGAGCCATTAAAAAAAAAAAAAGTACCTGGCAAGAAGACTTCTGTAAAGGAAGGGAAAAATAAATATCTGCTGAGAGCTACTTCCACTCAATAAAACTTTGCACTCGTTCAAAAAAAAAAAAGAAGCATCCAGACACAGATCAAGATATCCCAGTAGAGAAATTAGGACCTGCTCCTTCTAGTGATTGAGGGTTACCGGGGTTTATTCATGATGGAATTGTCTGAGAGATGTACTTAGTCTGCAAACTTTATGGAAGATATTGGTGTTCACTTATTTACTCCACAAACATTTCTTGAACTCCATGAACTTGGAAAGTTGTCAAGGATATACAATTTTTTCCCTCAAATCTAGCAGTAAATTGATACCAATAAGCCAAAAATATACAATATACTAAAAAATATATGTATTTAGTCAAAGGAAACATAAGGATGCTATCCAAACACCAAATGAGGAAGCAGTCGAATCCAGGAGTCAGGGGTAGGATTTGGAAAACCTCAAAGACAGATAGCTTTTATATTCATACTTTTGAAAAATGACTAGAAATCCAAAGCAGACAAAGAGGATCAAGGACGTTCCATGTATACGCAAAAACATAGAAATAGAACATTATGTGGTACTCCATGGACCCATAAGTTGTGCATTAGGTCTGAGATCCAGTATGTCAGGAATATAGGAAACAACAGAGACAGGGTAGAAGGGGGAGTTGGACCAGCCTGTGAAGACTTCTGAATGCTATCAGGAGAGTTCGAATTCTGTTCTTTTTCTTTCTTTTTTTTTTTCAGAGATGTGGTCTCACTATGTTGCCCAAGCTGCAGTTCAGTGACCATTCACAGGCACAATCATAGCACACTACAGCCTCTAACTGCTAGGCTCAAGCCATCCTCCTGCCTCAGCCTCCTGAGAAGCTGGGACTACAGGTGTGAGTCACTTCACCCAGCTTGGATTTTCTTCTTTAAGTCAGTGTTTTCCAAAATGGATTTGCGTTTGCACCCAGGGTTGCACTACATTCTCCATCAGGATGCTGAAAAAAATTGTGACAACAATATCGCTACAGCAGTCCTTTAAATGAAATACCCCAATAAACTGAAAGTAGAACAACACAGGATTTAACTGAGGTTTTCAAAATAATCAAATTCATCCAATTGCATTGCTGTCATCAAAAATATGATTATTAGTGCAATAAGGTAGTATATACTGCTAATATCAGGTTGATGCAAAAGTCATTGTGGTTTTTGCCATTATGGAAAAACCTTTTGCACCAATCTAATAACAATATGAGTATTAATATTTTTCTATCTTTGTTTTTTTATTTTTATTTTTATATGTTTTATAACATATATAATTTATGACCATAGTAGTACAGGTATGTGATTTATAAATGCCTAAATAAATGTATGTTGTGGGTGCATGCTGCAAAGTATTTTACTAATAGATGTGCATAATCAAAACATCTGAAGGCCACTCTGGCAAGTGATGGACGTATAAAACAGTGGCCTCTTAGTGTGGGTTTTTGGACATACCACTTTCATAACTGTTTAGAGAATAAATGATGGAGAAGAGAATGGATGCAAGGAGACCGCTTAAGAGTAGTCAAGGTGGGAAGTGGGGATGCCAGATTAGGTGATTCTGATTATTTAAAACTCTTGAAATAAAATGCAATAAGCAAAGGGCATCAACTTTCTAGCAGGCACCAACTTTCACGAGAAAAGTGAGGATTCTCCATCTTCATCCTGACAGAGAATGCTGTGCAACCCCTGGCACAAATGCAAATCCACCTAATCTTAGGAGTCTGGGAGATGCAAAGCCAAAAGAACCATCGCATTCTTCCCAAAATAACTCAGGCTCTTGGTGGCAGAGACACAAGGGTTACAGATAATTTTTAAGCTAAGTTTTCAAATATTATGGAGACTTCTTTCAGTAGAAAAGGATGCATAGGACATTCCAACCCACAAGATTATACATGCAGAATCACAGAGCAATGAGTGTGCCTCACATATGGAGGAAATAAAGATGCCCATAGATGGAGCCAAGGATGGGAAGTTAAGCTGGCCCAGATTATGAACGGCTAGGAATGCTGTGCTTTCTCAGGAATTCACACCTTATCATACAGTCAGTTTAGACAACGAATATTCCCTAGAAGTTTACGGGCGTGATCACTCTCATCGATGACTTTAGATCTGGAGACATAGTGGTTGGAAGGAAACATGAAAACAGCCAAGCTCTCCCAGCAACTCTGGGAGTTGGCTTGCTTCTGTAGTTGCACCTTAAGACCACATGGGGGCGGATTCAACCCATCGCATCCCAGAAGCTCTCTGGCTCAGCTCAGAACGTCCACCAGATTTTACCTAAGCTCTCCAGTAAAGTGCACTCTTGGGTGCTGTTCTATATTGCCTGTCTTCAGGGGAATGCACTTTTTCTGCAGTTAATGATGCTTTATGGGTTTTCGCCAAATAGTCCTTGGGATTCTCCAGGTAAAATTCTAATCTGTTGTTTTGGTGTTTTCGTTTTCAAACTACACAGATGACATTCCATGAGATTTGGCAGTGCAGACACTGAGAGACCGTGCAAACACCGTTTTGCTTTACAAAATTTAGCACATCGTGTAGCCTAACCTCATACCCTCCATGTTGTAGACAAAAAAAAAAAAGTCTCAAGGAGGAGCATAGTACAGTGGAGAAATAAAAGTAGCTAGAGAGAACAGCACAGTGGTCAGGAGACTGCGTGGGTCTGAATCCTGTCTTTACCACTTAATGGATGAGTAGTTTGGAGCTATCCTTCACTTCACTCCTATGTCTTCATTTTCCCATCTTATCTTCCTCAAATTAAATTAGTTTTTTTTACAAAATGCTTTTAAAATGCTTCAAAAGTTGCCAGGAATTAATAAGAACTATATGCATTAGGCATTATAATTTCAAAGATTATATTTTCACATTTAGAAATTGTATTGGTTCTATTGTAAATATAAAAGTTATTTTGTTACGTGTAAACGCTTCCATTTTTACCTTACGAAATCTAATCTCTTTATCGTCTTTTAAGACATTTGACATACCTTAATGTCTCTTTCAGATTGCTTTATTTTCTGTACTTCTTAGAGTGTGAATTTTTTCCTTTTGTTTTGTATCTCTTGACTCAGTCAACAAATGTTTGCTGAATATTTACTATGTACAGATCACTGGTGACATAGCAGTGAACAAAACAGACGAAAACCTCTCCCCTCATGGAGCTCACATTCTAGTGTGAGGAGCAGAGGGGGAATAAACTATCAGTGCAAGTCATATGCTAAATGAGAATTAATGGTGTATGAAAAAAATAAAGTAGGAAAGAAAGGAGTTGCAGTTTTACATCGAGTAGTCAGAAAAAAAATCTTATTGAGATAATAATTTCTGAGCAAAGACTAGAAAGAGATTAGGAAAAAGGACATACAGCTATCTTGGGAAGCAGCTTTGCAGGCAGAGGAAAGAATAGGGGCAGAGGCTTTGAGTGAGGAGCGTACCTGGCACA
The DNA here is from genome assembly GCF_000951045.1 of Mandrillus leucophaeus. Classification (NCBI taxonomy): domain Eukaryota; kingdom Metazoa; phylum Chordata; class Mammalia; order Primates; family Cercopithecidae; genus Mandrillus; species Mandrillus leucophaeus. The sequence continues at coordinate 9,794,417 of NW_012101365.1, read as the reverse complement.
TTTGAGGAGGGCAGTGTGCCAGCAGTAGACTAAAAGAGGGTGAGAATCCTAGATCAAGTTAGAGAGATCACAAAAGCCAGGCCATATAGGGCCTTTCAGAACATCGTGAGGACAGTGGTTTTTACTTTGAGTAAGATGGGACGGCATTAGACAGGTACTTTAGCAATGGAATGAAATGATCTGATTTTGTTTTTAAACTAAGGCATGATTGTGCATGAATGTTCACAGGGCAGTCATAAAAGCAGGAAGACTATTAAAGCAGGCTTTTGCAATAATGGAGATGAGAGATAAGGATGATTTGTGAAAAGATGCTAGCAGTGGAGGCAGTGAAACATGATTGGCTTCTGGATAGATTCACAAGGTAGACTGAAGTAGATTTGCCAATTAACACTTGAAGTATAAGAATGAGAAAAAATAGGATGATTCCAAAATTCTTAGCCTGAGAAGCCAGAAGGACGGAGTTTTCATTTCTAAGATGTAGAAGACTGAGAGAGGAGCAGGTTTGATAGGAACCTATTCAAGTTGCCAACAGGACTTTTCTCCTAATTGGCTAGAGCAGCTGATTCTCAAGTTTATAATGAAAATCGAAATTTAAAGAATAGCCAGGAAATTCTGAAGAAAAGGAAATTGGGAAGTATGGGGACTAAGTCTAAAATGTATGGACGATAATAATTAAGCCTCTATAATTTAAAAAAGGCTCATGTTAGCATATAAGTAGATAGAAAGCTCAATAGAGCCAGTGGTGGCCCCAAATAGTTTTAACTGGATAGATAAGTAGGTAGATAGATAGATAGATAATATATAGCTAAATAGATGACAGAGATAGAGAGAATTTTACTTTCTGATTAAGATAGCATTTTAAATCAGTAGGAAGAAGATAGATTAGTTAGCAAATTGAATAGCCATGGTAGAAAAAAAAAAATGAAGTAAGATCTCTGTCTACATCTCATAACAAAATAAGTGTCGGATGGGTCAAAAATATTACGGCAAAAATTAAACCACAAAAGAATTCAAAGAAAATTTGGCAACATGATATTATTGCAGTAAAAATGGTATTTCTAAGCATGACACAAAACTGTGAAGCCTCACTCCCCAAAAAAGCTTGATAATTCTGGCTACATTTTAAAAACAAAATTTATGTGTGGTAAAAATACCACAGTCAAGGTCAAAGACCAGAAAAAATGTAAAGAAAATACTAGCAACATAAGTAATAGATAAATATCTAGTTCCCTTAGTGTACTGTGGTATATACAAGCCAACAGGAAAAGGATTAACTACCGAATAGAAGAAATCTGGGTGAAAGTCATGATTTCAGAAAAAAAAAAAAATGCAAATGGCTTTTTTTAAAAGTGGCATTTAAAATAACGTGATTAAAATAATGCATTTTTTGAAATTCAAAGTTTTTTGAGCTTTACAATAATGTAATTAAAAGTAATAAACAATAAAATTGAAACTAAATGTAGTCATTTTTTACTAATCCAACTGGCAAATAACCACAAGCTCTGAATTGGCAAGCAGGGAAGAAACAGATGTTCTTGTACATAGGAAATAGAGACTCCTGGCAAGGAAATCCAGTCAGATTTTTCAGTATTTAAATGAAAATACCCTTTTGCCCAATAGTTTTCCTTTTATGAATTTGTCCTACAGACATACTCAAGAATTTTTAGGCCAGGCATGGCGGCTCGTGCTTGTAATCTCAGTAATTTGGGAGGCCAAGGTGGGCGGATCACTTGAGTCCAGCAGTTCAAGACCAGCCTGTCCAACATGGTGAAACCCTGGCTCTACTAAAAATACAAAAATTAACCAGCCGTGGTGGCGCAGGCCCGTAGTCCCAGCTACTTGGGGAGCTGAGGTGGGAGGATCTCTTGAGCCTGGGAAGTTGAGGCTGCAGTAAGCTGAGATCACCATTATACTCCGCCTGGGTGACAAAGCGAGACCCTGTCTCAAAATATATAAATAAATATGACTACAAATACCTTCTCTGAAGCATTGTTTATAACATTAGACAGCTAGACACAATACCAGTGCTCACTGTATGAGACATTATATATAGTCATTTTTTAAACAGTAGAAATCTATACACACTTAAAAAATGGCTAAGATATTTTATTAAATGAAAATTTCAAGGTTTAGGATCATATCTCTAGCAAGCAAGCAACAATTTGTACATTAAAGGGGCCAGTAAGTATACAAATGCATATATGTATATATGAAGCTACATTTTGAAGGAATTTCCTTTAGTTGCTATCTCCACTTCAACTCCCATTTCTTCAGCATACTATAATCAAGCTTCCTTTCTAGCCACTCAACTGAGACACTGTGAGATCACCAGTGACCTCCACACTGACAACCCCGAGTACCACCTCTCTGTTCTTATCTCATTTTTTCTCTGCAAAGTCAACACACTGACCAATCCCTTCTTTTTGAAAATCTTTTCTCTTACATTCTTGGTGATGATGTCAGACTTTCTCTTCTTTCCCTACAACGCTTTGTGGAGGGGTGGGGGGGAACTGCTTGAGATATTTTCTGCAATACTTTTGCAAGCTCTTGAACTCAGTTATGTTGCTAAACCCAAAATCATGGCATATACTCATCAGAACTTGCTAAAATTGACTGTTTCCTTGCTAAACTTCAACTGCAGACCATACTTTCCTGGACTTGTTTACCTGTAGCCTGTCTAATTTTGACCACTCTTGCTAACCTCTGCATTGCCCCAACCACATATTCCTCTCCCTCCATCCGTATTTTCTCACAAGAAATCTATGTGCCCAGAAAACATCAGTTAATCACCAGGGGTGGATGAGTTGTACTTCGAGACCCTCCCTCCTGCTAGCAGTTATGAAAAGTTTCCTCTCTCTTTCTCCATTTGGCTGGTCTTTATTTCAGGACTCTTGTTGGCTCCTTCTCCTCTCTTCTATTTCTAAGCTTTGGCAGATCCAAGACTCTTTCAGTACCTCTTGATTCTCTCTCTATATTTTTCCTAGGTGATTTCATCTAGTCCTATGACCTAACAATACTTCTTCCCAAATCATCAGACCTGAATAATCAGCTTTCTACTTGACACTTCCACTTGGATAACTAATGAATACATCAAGTTTAACGTGGCCAGAAGATAATTCTTTATTGTTCCACTTAAACCTGTTCTCCTTTCATTTTTTTCTCATATGAACAAATAGTATCACCACCCAAAATTGAAACATTAACTATTTTTACTTAGATGTTAAAAATTAGATACTTTACCTTTAGTTTCTTCATTTGTAAAACAGGGTTCATAAGAGTACCTACTTCAGAGTATGGTTATGCAGATTGAGTGAGTTACTCTGTACCCAGCACATAGTAGGTTCTTAAAAGATATTATCATTATTATCATTATTTTTATTACTCTCTTCTCATCAACAAGCTCATTTTAACTCTGCTTCCAAAAACACGTGTTGAATTCCATCTGCTTTTCTTCACTCCTTCTGCTACGGCTAATCTAAGCCAATGCCATCCACCAGCCTGTTCACTACAATGATCTCCTAACCTGTCTCTCCTACTTCTGCTCTCACACTTACAGTCCACAATCTTTAAGGAAGGCATGGAAGTTTAGCAGGAAAAAAAAAAATCAGATCATGTCACTCCTTGATTAAAAAGCTTCAATAGCTTCTAATCAAACTTAAAATATAAACCAAACTGGCCCTGGCTTACACATTCCTTGCCCTACCTGATGTCTATCCTCCAACCCTCAAACATTGCCCCACTCCTCCCTCTCCTTCACCTACTCTGCCCCAGCCACAGGAATATGCCAAGATTCTTCCCATTTCAGGAGAAGAACCTGTTAGGCGAATCTTTACACTATCTTGTCCTTCTTCATGGAATGCTTCCCCCTCCCCTCAACTATAACTAGTTCTTTTCTGGCTCCTTCTTGGCATTCAGGGGCAAATTGCTATTCCTGCTCATGGAGACCCTCCTAGGTCACCGAATCTCATGCAGACACCAGTCACTTTCTTTCACCTAGCTTTATTTTATTTTTTTGGACAATTATCTGAATTATCTGATTTTTAATTTTTGGTTTATTGGTTTATTATCAGCTGCCTCCAACCAGAACATAAGTTTCACAAAAAATGTGGTACAAAATACAAAAAAATTAAAAAAGTTACATCTGTATAAGGCACTTATCACGAATGGTGCTTGCAACACTGAAAGTTGTCTTGGGTGAGTCAGTGTGTGAGTGGAGAGTGAATGTGAAGGCCTAGGACATTACTATACTTGACTATAGGCTTCATAAACTAAATAATTTTTTCCTTCAATAATAAATTAATCTTAGCTTAATGTAAGTTTTTTACTTTATAAACTTTTAAATTTGTTTAACTTTTGATTCAATCACACAGCTTAAAACACATTGTGCAGCTGTACAAAAATGTTTTCTTTCTTTATGTCATTATTCTATACATGTTTTTCTATTTTTTAAATGTTTTTAGTTTTTTTAACTTTTAAAAACTTTTTATTAAAAACTAACACACCAGCACACACATTAGCCTAGGCCTACACAGGGTCGGAATCATCAATATTACTGTCTTCCACCTCAACGTCTTCTCCCATTGGAAAATCTTCAGGGCAATAACATGCACCTCCTATGATGACAATGCCTTCTTCTGGAATACCTTCTGAAAGACCTGCCTGAGGCTGTTTTACAGTTAGCTTTTTTTTTAATAAGTAGAATGAGTACACTCTAAAATCATGATTCAAAAGTATAGTAAATACATAAACCAGTAACATAGCTGTTTATCATTAGCAAGTATTAGGTACTGTACATAATTATTTGTACTACACTTTTATATGACTAACAGCACAATAGGTCTGTTCACACCAGCATTATCACAAACGTGGGAGTAATGTGTTGCACTATGGCATTACAATAACTACAACATCACTAGGAGATAGGAATTTTTCAGCTCCATTATAATTTTATGGCACCACTGTCATATAGGCAGGCCATCATTGACTGAAACATCATTTTGCAGTGTATGACTGCACATAACCTAAGCCAGGTCAGCAGAAGTCATCCTCTTCAAACTTTGAAGTGCTCAAAAATCAGGAAAAGGTGTATTAGAGTTCAATCTGTCACAGAGTACATTGTTGTTAACTACAGTTATCTTACTCTGCTATCCAACATTAGAATGTATTCCATCTACTGAACTGTATATTTGTATCCATTAAGCTACCTGTCTTTCTCCTTCATCCTTTTTACCCAAACACACACCATTCTAAGACTCTGGTAACTATTAATCTACTCTCTACTTTCATAAAGTCAACTTTTTAAGCTGCCACATATGAGTGGGAATGTATTTGTCTTTCTGTGCCTGGCTTATTTCACTTAATATAATAACTTTCAGTTCCATCCATATTGCTAAAAATAACATGATTTCATTTTTTATGGGCAAATAGTATTCCACTGTGTATATATACTACATTTTCTTTGTGTATTAATATATTGATGGACACTTGTCCAGTCATACTAATAGATCAATAGATATGTTGATTTCATATGTTTGCTATTATGAATAGTGCTGCGGTAAACATACAAATCTTTTTGATATAATGATTTATTTCCCTTTGGGTATGCACTCAGTAGTTGGACTGCTAGATTGAAGGGTAGTTCTATTTTTAGTTCTTTGCAAAATCTCCATACTGTTTTTCCTAAAGGTTGTACTATTAGTTTGGTGCAAAAGGAATTGCAGTTTTGCCACTAAAAATAATGGCCATCATTTCAATGGCCATTAAAAATAATGACCATTATTTCAATGGCCATTACAAGTTTGGTTGGTATCCAAGATGCAAGACAGTAGGACAGGGCACCAGTCAGAGTCATGAGACCCCCTTTCCAGGACCTAGCTACCAGATGACATTTCTAGACACACCCTGCATAAGAGGGGAACTTGCTGCCTTGAAAGGAAAGATCCAGTCCAGGATTCATCAGTTGCTAACTGAAGAGTCCTTGGGCCCTTATAGTGAGCAGCAATACCCAGGTAGTAAATTGTGGGCCTTGGGTGAGACTCTGAGACTTGCTGGCTTTAGGAGAGACTTAGCACATTCCCGGGGTGGTGCCTATGGTAAGAAACTCCTTCTTCTTGAGAAAAATGAGGGAAAAATAAAGGGCACTTTGGCACCTTAAGGTCCAGCTCTGCCACAGTGGGGTAGAGCACAAAGTGGGCTCTTGGGAGTCTGCGATTCCAGGCCTTGGCTCTTGGATGGCACTTCTGGACCTTCTTTGGGCCAGGGGGGAACCCACTGCCCTAAAAGGTGAGTCCCAGGTGAGGCAGTATTCACCACAAGCTGACTGAAAAGCCCTCAGGCCTTAAGGAAACATTGGTGGTAGCCCAGTAGTACTCCCTATGGGCTTGTGGTGGTGGTGGCCATGGGAGAAGGCTCTTCCGCCTTTGAAAATAGGAGGGAAAAATGGGAAGAGCTATGTCTTGTGGTTTTAGTTCTGGCTCAGCCGCAGTACAATAGAACATCAGGTAGGCTTCTAAGGCTTTTGACTCTAGTCCCTGGCTCCTGAACAGTACCTCTGGACCTGCGCTGGGCTTAGAGGAACTTGACCCCTGAAGGGAAGAACACGCCTGGCTGGCTTTGCCATCTACAGCCCCAGAGCCTTGCGTAAACATAGGTGGTAGCCAGGGAGTGGTTATAGCAGACCTTAGGTGAGATGCAGTGCTGGGCTGGATTAGGTCTGAACCAGTGCAATCCTAGTGGTGGTGGCCACAGGGGTGTTTTTGTCATTCCACCCCCGACTCTAGGCAGTTTGGAACAGAGAGAGAGAGAGACTCTATGTTTGAGAGAAACTAAGAGGAGCAAACAAGAGTCTTTTACTTACAAGCCTGAGAATTCTTCCAGATGTTGTCTAAGGCCATCAAGGCATTACCTCTATGAATCTGTAAGAACCACAGTGTTACTGGGCTTGGGGTGTCCCATAATACAGATACAGCTTAGATCACAACATCTAAGTTTTTTCAGATACCTGGAAATTCTTCCCAAGAAGAATGAAGACAAACAAGCCCAGACTGTGAAGACTACAATAAATATCTAATCATTCAATTGCAGGGAAAAGAAAGAGAAATCAGACTGTTACTGTGTATATGTAGAAAGGGAAGACATAAGAAATTCCATTTTCACCTGTACCCTAAACAATTGCTTTGCCCTGAAATGCTGTTAATCTGTAACTTTGCCTCAACCTCTTTGCCCCAACCTTGAGCTTGCAAAAACATGTGTTGTATGGAGTCAAGGTTGAAGGGATCTAGGGCTGTGCAGGATGTGCCTTGTTAACAAAATGTTTACAAGCAGTATGGTTGGGAAAAGTCATTGCCATTCTCTAGTCTCGATAAACCCGGGGCACAATGCACTGTGGAAAGCCACAGGGACCTCTGCCCTGGAAAGCCAGGTATTGTCCAAGGTTTCTCCCCATGTGATAGTCTGAAATATGGCCTCGGGGGATGGGAAAGACCTGACTGTCCCCCAGCCCGACATCCATGAAGGGTCTGTGCTGAGGAGGATTAGTAAAAGAGGAAAGCCTCTTGCAGTTAAGATAGAGGAAGCCCTCTGTCTCCTTTCTGCCCCGGGAATGGAATGTCTTGGTATAAAACCCGATTGTACATTTGTTCAATTTTGAGATAGGAGAAAAAACGCCCTATGGTGGGAGGCGAGACATGTTGGCAGCAATGCTGCTTTGTTAGTCTTTACTCCACTGAGATGTTTGGGTGGAGAGCATAAATCTGGCCTACATGCACATCCAGTCATAGTACCTTCCCTTGAACTTATTTGTGACACAGAGTCCTTTGCTCACATGTTTTCTTGCTGAGCTTCTCCCCACTATCACCCTGCTCTCCTACCGCATTCCTCTTGCTGAGATAGTGAAAATAGGAATTAATAAATACTGAGAGAACTCAGAGACCAGTGCCAGTGCAGGTCCTCTGCATGCTGAGCGTTGGTCCCCCACATGATGAGCGCCGGTCCCCTTGGCCCACTGTTCTTTCTCTTTACTTTGTCTCTGTGTCTTATTTCTTTTCTCAGTCTCTCGTCCCACCTGACGAGAAATATCCACAGGTGTGGAGGGGCTGGCCCCCTTCATTCAATGTCCGGAGACAGATAACCATCCACAAGTATGAAGACAATCCAGGAAAATGGCTTCACCAAATGAACTAAATAGGCACCAGGGACCAATCCTAGAGAAACGAAGATATGCGACATTTTACACAGAGAATTCAAAATAGTTCTTTTGAGGAAACTCAAAGAAATTCAAGATAACAGAGAAAAGGAATTCAGAATTGCATCAGATAAATGTAACAAAAAGATTGAGATAATTAAAAAGAATCAAGCAGAAATTCTGGAGCTGAAAAATGTAATTGACATACTGAAGAATACCTCAGAGTCTTTTAATAGCAGAGTTGATAAGCAGAAGAAAGAATTAGTGAGCTCAAAGATGGGCTATTTGACAATACACATCAGAAGAGACAAAAGAACGAAGAATAAGACACAATAAAGCATGCCTACAGAATCTAGAAAATAGCATCAAAAGGGAAAATCTAAGAGTTAAAGAGAGAGGGGCAGAAAGTTTATTCAAAGGGGTAATAACGGAGAGCTCCCCAAACCTAGAGAAAGATATCAATATCCAAGAAGGTTATATAAACAAGAAAATTATAGAACGCTAAGCAGATTTAACCCAAAGAAGACTACTTCGAGGCATTTAATAATCAAACTTTCAAAAATCAAAATAAAGAGTACATCCTGAAAGGAGCAAGAAAAAAAGAGACAAATAACACACAGTGGATCTCCAATGTGTCTGGCAGCAGGTTTTTCAGTCAGAAGACAGTGACATGACATATTTAACGTGCTAGAATCTTATATCTAGCAAAACTATCCTTCAAACATGAAGGAAAAATAAAGACTTTTCCAGGCAAATAAAAGCTGAGGGAGTTCATCAACACCAGATCTGTCCTACAAGAAATGCTAAAAGCAGTACTTTAACCAGAAAGAAAAGGATGCTAATGAGCAATAAGAAATCGTCCGAAGATACAAAACTCATCAGTAATAGTAAGTACACAGAAATACACAGAATATTATAACACCATAACTGTGGTGTATAAACTATTCTTAAGTAAAAAGACTAAATAAACCAATAAAAACAATAATATAACAACTTTTCGAGACATAAATACAATAAGTACAAGAAGATATAAATGAAAGCTACAAAAAGTTAAAAAGTGGGGGATAAAGTTAAGATGTTGAGTTTTTATTAGTTTTATTTTTGTGTCTTCATTTGTTTGCTTATATAAACAGTGTTAAGTTGTTATCAGTTTAAAATAATGGGTTATAAGATAGTATTTGCAAGCCTCGTGGTCACCTCAAATAAAAAAAAAACAGTAGATACATACACACAAGAAGTAATGAATTACATTATATCACAAGAGAAAAATCACCTTCACTAAAGGGTATATAGGGCGAAAGAAAAGAAGAAAGAGAAGACCACAGAACAACCAGAAAACATACAACAAAATGGCAGGAGTAAGTCCTTTCTTATCAATAGTAACATTGAATGTAATTGGACTAAACTCTCCAATCGAAAGACAAAGAGTGGCTAAATAGAAAAGAAAAAGAAAAAAAACAAGACTGAATTAAATGATCTGTTGCCTTCAAGAAACACACTTCACCTATGAAGACACATGGACTGAAAATAAGGGGATGTCAATGGAAACCAGAAAAGAGCAGGAGTCACTCAACTTTTATCAGATGAAATATTTGCAAACTACCCATCTGACAAGGGATTAATAACCAGGATATATAAGGAATTCAAACAACTCTTTAGGTAAAAATTCTAATAATCCAATGGAAAAATTGGCATAAGGTTTGAATACACATTTCTCAAATGAAGACGTCCAAATGCCAAACAGGCATACGAAAAGATGCCCAACATTATTGATCATCAGACAAATGCAAATCAAAACTACAATGAGATATCATCTTACCTCAATTAAAATGCCTTTTATTCAAAAGACTGGCAATAACAAATGCTGGCGAGGACATAAAGAAAAGAAGGCACTCATACACTGTTGGTGGGAATGTAAACTAGTACAACCATTGTGGAGAACAGTTTGGAGGTTTATCAATAAACTCAAAAAAGAGCTACCATACAATCCAGCAATTTCACTCCTAGGTATATACCCCCCGAAAAAAGGAAATCCGTATGTTGAAGAGGTATCTGCACTCCCATATTTATTGCAGCACTATTCACAATAACCAAAATTTGGAAGCAACATAAGTATCTATCAACAGACCAGTGGATAAAGGAAATGTGAACATACGGACAATGAAGTACTATTCAGTCATTAAAGAAAAAGAATGAGATCCTGTCATTTGCAATAACATTCATGGAACTGGAGGTCATTATGTTAAGTGAAATAAACCAGGTGCAAAAAGACAAATATCATATGTTCTCATTTATCTGTGGGAGGTAACAATTAAAACAATTGAACTCATAGAGACAGAGAGTAGGATGGTTACCAGAAGCTAGGAAGAGTAGTTGGGGGAAAGGTGGAAAGGGTAAGGGTTAATGAGTATTAAAAAAAAGTTAGAAAAAATAAATAAGACCTAGTACTTACTAGCACAACAGGGTGACAATAGTAAAATTAAATAATTTAACTGTTCCTTTTGAAATAACTAAAATAGTATAATTAGACGGTTTGAAATAGAAAGGATAAATGTTTGAGGTGATAGATAACCTATTTACCCTTAAATGATTTTTACATATGGCATGCCTGTATCAAAATATCTCGTGTAACCCATAAATACATACACCTACTATGTACCAACAAAAATTTTAAAAAGAACACTGTTCGTGTCCTTTGCCCACTTTTTAATGAGGCTATTTGGGGTTTTTTTATTGTTGAGTTGTTTGAGTTCCTTGTAGGTTCTAGATATTAGCCCTATGTCAGATGCATAGTTTGCAAATATTTTTCCCATTCTGTAGGTTGTCTGTTTACTGCTGATTGTTTCCTTTGCTGTGCTGAAGTCTTTTAGTTTAATATACTCCTATATGTCTACATACTCCCTGTGCTTTTGAGGTCTCAGCCATAAAGTCTTTGTCTGGACCAATGTCTTGAAGTGTTCCACTTATGTTTTCTTCTAGTACTTTTATAGTTTCAGGTTTCACATTTAAGTCTTTAGTCCATCTTGAGTTCATTTTGTATATGGTAAGAAATGTGGAGTACAGTTTTATTCTGCATGTGGATATACAATTTTCCCAGCACCATTTATTGAAGATGGTGTCCTTTCCCCAGTGTTTGTTCTTAGCACCTTTATCAAAAATTCGTTGGCTGCAAATACATAAAATTATTTTTTAGTCAGCTGGCCGTGTCTGTTACATCAGTCTATGAGACTGGTTTTATACCAATAGCATGCTTTTTTGGTTACCATTGCCCTATTTTGCAACTTTGATCCAAGGCAAAGTACTTGAATTGTGACTCTGACCTAGAAGATTCCTAACTGTGTTTAAGTTAGTTCCCAATGAGCTTGGCATACAGCCTATGGCTAACACTAATTAC
>NW_012101365.1:9777157-9777861 GCF_000951045.1 Mandrillus leucophaeus | reverse complement strand
TGGCCTGAAAGATGAGATCAAGAAAGAGAGAGGGGCAGAAAGTTTATTCAAAGGGGTAATAACGGAGAGCTCCCCAAACCTAGAGAAAGATATCAATATCCAAGAAGGTTATATAAACAAGAAAATTATAGAACGCTAAGCAGATTTAACCCAAAGAAGACTACTTCGAGGCATTTAATAATCAAACTTTCAAAAATCAAAATAAAGAGTACATCCTGAAAGGAGCAAGAAAAAAAGAGACAAATAACACACAGTGGATCTCCAATGTGTCTGGCAGCAGGTTTTTCAGTCAGAAGACAGTGACATGACATATTTAACGTGCTAGAATCTTATATCTAGCAAAACTATCCTTCAAACATGAAGGAAAAATAAAGACTTTTCCAGGCAAATAAAAGCTGAGGGAGTTCATCAACACCAGATCTGTCCTACAAGAAATGCTAAAAGCAGTACTTTAACCAGAAAGAAAAGGATGCTAATGAGCAATAAGAAATCGTCCGAAGATACAAAACTCATCAGTAATAGTAAGTACACAGAAATACACAGAATATTATAACACCATAACTGTGGTGTATAAACTATTCTTAAGTAAAAAGACTAAATAAACCAATAAAAAACAATAATATAACAACTTTTCGAGACATAAATACAATAAGTACAAGAAGATATAAATGAAAGCTACAAAAAGTTAAAAAGTGGGGGATAAA
>NW_012101365.1:9771732-9774549 GCF_000951045.1 Mandrillus leucophaeus | reverse complement strand
TCATTTAGTAATAGAATACCTTGGGTTTTAGACACATGACTACTAGCTGGAAACTACATTTGCCAGTCTCCCTTGCCAACTAGCCATAGCCATTATTACTAGATTCTGGGCAAAGGGATATGAGTGTAAGTGATGAAGACAATTTTCAGATCATGGCTTTCAAAAAATAGATGCTTGCCATTTTAATGCTTTTCTTCCAACAGACTAGAATATGGCTGCTGTGCTGTTGAACCAGATATGCATTTGGGGATAAAGACTACATCATAGGAAATGGAGAGGTAACAAGAGGTAAAGAAACTGGAACCCTGGCCAGGCGCAGTGGCTCAAGCCTGTCATCCCAGCACTTTGGGAGGCCGAGACGGGCGGATCACGAGGTCAGGAGATTGAGACCATCCTGGCTAACACGGTGAAACTCCGTCTCTACTAAAAAATACAAAAAACAAGCCGGGTGAGGTGGCGGGCGCCTGTTGTCCCAGCTACTTGGGAGGCTGAGGCAGGAGAATGGCATAAACCCAGGAGGCAGAGCTTGGAGTGAGCCGAGATCTGGCCACTGAACTCCAGCCTGGGTGACAGAGCGAGACTCCGTCTCAAAAATAAAAAAGAAAGAAACTGGAACCCTGAAAGGTTCGTGGAACAGAACCACCTATCTAGTGGCCAGACCAGCTCCCAATCTCTGGAATGTTCTGTTAGAGACAAACTTTAATCCTGTTTGAATCACTTGCATTTGGGATCATTGCTACAGCAGCTTACCCTATGCCTGAGCTAATATTCAGGACACTCATTGCTTTTTATAAACCAATAAGTAACCTGAGTTACTCTGAGTAGAAATCATTTTATGGTTGTGATATGTGATCGTAATAACTGAACATTTATTCCTAAAGTTAGTGTGTAATCTGCTTGATACCTCACTGGCCAGATAACAATTCCTTTGAAACTGGTTCCGGATATCACTCCATCAGGGAATATCTAATCCCATGTCCTAGGACAGTGAGCCTTTGACCTGGCCCTTGATGTTTGTGCAGAATTTCAATATTTATTCTAGGCAGAGACAGCAGGGGAAAAAAAACAAAAGTAAATAATCAAGATAGAGCAAGGTACAAAAGTACATAATGTCCTGGCAGAAGTAGGACCTAAACTGAAGATAAACAGGATTTTGATGAACAGAAGGACTAGAGACGGCATCCCAAGGAAGTCCAAGGTCCATGTGTTTAAAGGTAAAAATATTTATGCAGAGGAAAGGTGGAGTCACTGGGGCTAAAGTGCGTCTTTCAAAACAATTGATGATTCAATCAGAGGGCTAGGCTGGAGAGGAAGGGTGGCATGATTATGGAGTTTTGGGAGACTAAGCAGAGGTGTTCACGTGTGACGCAGGGTAAAGGAATTCACTGCAGATTTTATAGTTTAGGAAAACAACAAAAATTCTGCTCTCAAGCAGAGCTGGGTTTGAGTTTTTGCTTTGTCACTCACTGGCATTTTAAACTTGAACAAATGATTTCAAATGCACAAACTTCAGTTTCTTAATCTGAAAAATTAGGACAAGAGCACCTACATCTGAAGTCTGTTCTAAGAATTTAGTGAAATAGTAACTATAAAAAGTCCCATTATGACATTCGGCACATAGGTAACTGGAGGATTAACATTCACATCTCAAGTGTAAGAGAGTATATTCTGGGCTGGATGCAGTGGCTCACACTTGTAATCCAGCACTTTGGGAGGCTGAGGTGGGTGGATCACTGGAGGTCAGGAGTTCAAGACCAGCCTGGCCACACATGGTGAAACCCCTGTCTCTACCAAAAACAACAAAAAAAATTAGCTGGTCATGGTGGCAGGCACCAGTAATCCCAGCTACTCAGGAGGCTGAGGCAGGAGAATCGCTTGAACCTGGGAGTAGGTTGCAGTGAACCAAGATCACACCATTGCACTGCAGCCTGGGTGACAAGAGCAAAGCTCCGTCACACACACACACACACACACACACACACACACACGCGGATGCACGAGTGTATTCTACTCAGAAGAAGTGAAGTATTTCCAGGCTGAAAAGAGGACATCAGACTGACACCTTGATGATACTGAGTCTTTCTATGCATATACATGGAATATATCTTCACTTATTTATACCTCCTATGATTTCTTTCATCGGAGTTTTGTAGTTTACTTCGTATACATTTTTACATGTTTTGCTAGATATATACCTAAGTATTTCTCTTTTTATTTTCTTTTGAGTGATCTTTTATGTTTTTCTGCTTTATTGAAATATAACTGATAAATAAAATTTGTATATATTCAAGGTGAACAATGTGATGCATTGATATATGTATATATTATGAAGTGATAACTGATATCAAGTTGCTTAACATATTCAACTCACATACTTACATGCATGTGCATGTGCATGGTGAGAATCCTTAAGATCTACTCTATTAGCAAATTTCAAGTATACAATGTACTATTTTTTTTTATACTTTATGTTCTAGGGTACATGTGCACAATGTGCAGGTTTGTTACATATGTATACATGTGCCATATTGGTGTGCTGCACCCATTAACTCATCATATACATTAGGTATATCTCCTAATGCTATCCCTCCCCCTCACCACACCCCACAACAGGCCCCAGTGTGTGATGTTCCCCTTCCTGTGTCCAAGTGTTCTCCTTGTTCAATTCCCACCTATGAGTGAGAACATGTGGTGTTTGGTTTTCTGTTCTTGCGATAGTTTGCTGAGAATGATGGTTTCTAGCTGCATCCATGTCCCTACAAAGGACATGAACTCATCCTTTTTTATGGCTGCATAGTATTCCATGGTGTATATGTG
>NW_012101365.1:9770622-9771512 GCF_000951045.1 Mandrillus leucophaeus | reverse complement strand
ACATGAACTCATTCTTTTTATGGCTGCATAGTATTCCGTGGTGTATATGTGCCACATTTTCTTAATCCAGTCTATCATTGATGGACATTTGGGTTGGTTCCAACTGTTTGCTATTGTGAATAGTGCTGCAATAAACATACGTTTGCATGTGTCTTTATAGCAGCATAATTTATAATCCTTTGGGTTATATGCCCAGGAATGGGATGGCTGGGTCAAATGGTATTTCTAGTTCTAGATCCTTGAGGAATCGCCACAGTGTCTTCCACAATGGTTGAACTAGTTTACAGTACCACCAACAGAGTAAAAGTGTTCCTATTTCTCCACATCCTCTCCAGCACCTGTTGTTTCCTGACTTTTTAATGATTACCATTCTAACTGGTGTGAGATAGTAGGGTCAAATGGTATTTCTAGTTCTAGATCCTTGAGGAATCACCACACTGTCTTCCACAATGGTTGAACTAGTTTACAGTACCACCAACAGAGTAAAAGTGTTCCTATTTCTCCATATCCTCTCCAGCACCTGTTGTTTCCTAACTTTTTAATGACTGCAATGGGGTTTTCTAAATATACAATCATGTCATCTGCAAACAGGGACAATTCGACTTCATCGTTTCCTAGTTGAATACCCTTTATTTCTTTCTCCTGCCTGATTGCCCTGGCCAGAACTTGCAACACTATGTTGAATAGGAATGGTGAGAGAGGGCATCCCAGTCTTGTGCCAGTTTTCAAAGGGAATGCTTCCAGTTTTTGCCCATTCAGTGTGATGTTGGCTGTGGCTTTGACCTAAATAGCTCGTATTATTTTGAGATACATTCCATCAATACCAAATTTATTGAGGGTTTTTAGCACGAAGGGCTGTTGAATTTTGTCAAAGGCCTTTTCTGCATCTA
>NW_012101365.1:9761920-9766402 GCF_000951045.1 Mandrillus leucophaeus | reverse complement strand
AGCTTTTCTGCTCTGTTTTTTCCCCATCTTTGTGGTTTTATCTACCTTTGGTCTTTGATGATGGTGACGTACAGATGGGGTTTTGGTGTAGATGTTCTTTCTGTTTGTTAGTTTTCCTTCTAACAGTCAGGACCCTCGGCTGCAGGTCTGTTGGAGTTTGCTGGAGGGCCACTTCAGACCCTGTTTGCCTGGGTGTCAGCAGTGGAGGCTGCAGAAGAGTGAATCTTTCTGAACAGCAAATGTTGCTGCCTGATCGTTCATCTGGAAGCTTCGTCTCAGAGGAGTACCCGGCCATGTGAGGTGTGAAGTGTCAGTCTGCCCCCAGTGGGAGGTGTCTCCCAGTTAGGCTACTTGGTGGTCAGGGACCCACTTGAGGAGGCAGTCTGTCCGTTCTCAGATCTCAAACTCCATGCTCTACTCTCTTCAAAGCTGCCAGACAGGGACATTTAAATCTGCAGAGTTTTCTGCTGCCTTTTGTTTGGCTATGCCATGTCCCCAGAGGTGGAGTCTACAGAGGCAGGCAGGCCTCCTTGAGCTGCGATGGGCTCCACCCAGTTTGAGCTTCCTGGCTGCTTTGTTTACCTACTCAAGCCTCAGCAATGGCGGGCGCCCCTCCCCTAGCCCCACTGCCACCCTGCCGTTAGATCTCAGACTGCTCTGCTAGCAATGAGGGAGGGTCTGTGGGCATGGGACCCTCTGGGCCAGGCATGGGATATAATCTCCTGGTGTGCCGTTATGCTAAGACCCTTGGTAAAGCACAGTATTAGGGTGGGAGTGACCTAATTTTCCAGGTATTGAGTGTCACGGTTTCCCTTGGTTAGGAAAGGGAATTCCCTTCCCCCTTGCACTTCCCAGGAGAGGTGATGCCTTGCCCTGCTTTGGCTCTTGCTTGGTGGACTGCTCCCACTGATCAGCACCCACTGTCTGACATGCCCCAGTGAGATGAACCCAGTACCTCAGTTGGAAATGAAGAAATCACACATCTTCTGTGTCGCTTACGCTGGCAGCTGGAGGCTGGAGCTGCTTCTATTCAGCCATCCAGGATCTTCTTTGATCTACAATGCACTATTAACTATCATCACAATTCCATACATTAGGTCTCCAAACTTATATATCTTATAACTGCAAGTTTGTACCCTTTGACCAACATCTCCCCTTTCCCCACCTGCAAGGCCAAGTAAACTGCCCTTTCACTCTGTTTCAATGAATTTGACTTTTTTGAATTCCACATAAAATTGAAATCATACAGTATTTGCCTTTCTGTAACTGGCTTATTTCATTTAGCATAATGTCCTCCACATTCATCCATGTTGTTGCAAATGGCAGTATGTCCTCCTTTTTTAAGAGTGAGTAATATTCTGTTTTATATATATATATATATTCTTTATCCCTCCATCTATCAGCAGGCACTTAGTTTGTTTCCATATTTTGGCTGTTGTAAATAATGGGATAATGAATATAGCAACACAACAACCCTTCAAGGTTCAATTGAACCTGAATACTTCAGGTTCAATTGCTTGAATCTGGAAGACAGAGGCTGCAGTGAACCATGATTGCACCACTGCACTCCAGCCTGAGCAACAGAGCAAAGCTCTGTCTCAAAATAAAAATAAAAATAAAATATAATATTTACCTTATTTTCATTTATCTCTTCTCTTCTCTGGTATTCTTCCTTTCTGTATGTATATCTCAGTTTCTGGCCTAAATATTTTGCTTCTTTCTAAATAACTTGTTTTACTAGTTCTTTTAAGGCATGTCTACTAGTAACAAACTCCCTCAATTTTTGCTTTTTACTTCTTGTTCACTTTTTTGAAGCTTAGAAACTTAGAATTTACTTTTATAAAAGCATGCTGGCAAATATTAAAATGTTGTAACTGCAATTTGAACATTATTAGATGAATATAAAACACAAAACACTCTAAATTGAGTCTCCTATGCCTGACTTAATTTAGATATTGAGAATTTTATATCTTACAGAAAAAAAACTTGCAGAGTTTTGTCAATGCTTATAGCATGTACTATTATTCCTCAATAAAATTTTCATGAAATCTAAAAGATTGAGAGTAAAAGTAATGATTTTTTTCTTATTGAATATCCTAAAACATACCTGTATAGATTAGCCTTCCAATTTCCAGGACACTGAAAATATACAGAGTACCTCAGAATATTTTTCACATACTTAGGTTAAGTTTGCTTACAGTTATGACAGAAATGCCTTCAACTTTTATGTAATAAAAAATAAATCCTAAGCAAACATAAAAGTTATGATGACCAAGTTACTACTTAGTAAAAAAATACATCACATCAATTAAAGTTTAACTAAATCCTTAAAGCATTCAAAAAGCATTTATGTCTTCTAGTTGTCAAACAATGCATCTATGTTGTGGAAGAAGATGTAAGATCACTAATGAAATTTTTAAATCTCAAATTATCCTGATTTCTGAAATAAGAAATTTGCAAAATAAGAAATTATCACTGTTGCTTGGGAAATACGCCTTACTTTTTTATCTCAAATACATTTAAAATTTTTGGTATATAATTTAATACCTAGAAATATTCTAGCTAAATTTTATGTTAGTATTTATAGAGTTCACTTTTTGGATAAACAGGTTTTCAACAGTTTTTAATGCTGAAAAATATCACTTACTAGTTGTCATCACTAGTAATGATTGATTAATGGGTTATTGGTTTATTCAGAAATGTGGGTGGCATAAGGACCAATAAAGGGAATAATCTGATAATTTCTCATTGGTATTCTGCCCACTAGTAATACTAAGTCAATATGTTATATATATTCTACTCAGTTTCACTTGTATTTTTCCATGTGTGTGCTTTAATTTTTTTAAAAAAATTAAAACATGTACACAATGTCAAGCTTTTTTCTTCTTTCTTTTTAAAATATCAACTCGATGATTTGGGGGATTGGTCACTACAATGCTGAGAACTTGGTTGGGCTCCCAGAGGAAAAACTAATGATAATCTGGGGTCCCTCTAAATCTAGGCTCCCCAGAATTTCTAAACTCTGAATCTTATTCACACTGAGCATCTAGCAATTTGTCAATTACAGCTTAAATATAAAATTTCAATTTTAAATTTCAAGTTTAAATTTTCCTACTGTGGTACTGCTGGTTTCTGCTCCCTAGGCTCTGATCCATTAACCTATGATTGTTTGTATTTACCCGGACTGTGTGTCTCTATTTTGGGGGTAAGAGTTTGCCCTGTTATCTTACTTTTCTGATCAATCTAAGAAGAGTTGTTAACTTTCTGTTTGTTCAGCTTTTTTCTGTTGCAAAGATAGGAGTGATGACTTCCAAGCTCCATTCACACTGGACTAGAAACCAGACATATTTACAAATACTTTTATAGCAGTTAAGAGGAGAAAGGAGAAGAAATATGCATTTATGGCATCTTTCATAATCACATAATGAACTTTGCAATTTGTGTTTCCACGTAGTCTAATTACTACCTAGGGTCATTTGCTTTCAATCTAAGGACTTTCTTAAAAATTAAAGTCTGCTAGCAGTAAATTCTCTCAGTTGTTGTATTTTTTAAATCTGAAGATAACTGTTTTTCCTTTCATTTTTTAAAAAATGAACCATCTGCTTCATATAAAATTCTTGGCTGACACCTTTTTTTGGAGAAAACATTCACAAATCATATATTTGATAAGATTAATACACAGAATACATAAATAACTCCCATAATTAAACAGTAAAAAATTAAACAGCCCAGTTAAAAACTGGCAAAGAACCTGAATACACATTTTTCCAAAGAAGATATGCAAATGAACAACCATAACATGAAAATATACTTAGCATCGCTAATTATTAGGGAAATTAAGATCAAAATCACAGTAAGATTCTACTTTACACATATTAGGATGAATAGTATAACAAAAAATAACAGAAGATAACAAATACAGATGAAGTTGTGGAGATACTGAAAATCTTGGGCACAGCTTCTAGGAATGCAAAATGGTGTAATCCCTATGAAAAACAGCATGGTAGTTCCTACAAATATTAAGAAATAGAGCTACCATATGATCCAGCAACTCTGCCTCTGGGAACACACCCAAAAGAATTGAAAGCAGAATCTCAGAGATATTTACACACCTTCATTTGTAGCAGCAGTTATTCACAATAACCAAGAGGTGGACACACCTCAAGTGGATTAACAGTTTTCTGAGTTTTTTCTTTTCTTTTTAGCACTTTGAATGTATCATCCTACTGCCTTTTGGTCTCCATTTTCTCTAATTACAAGTCAGCTGTTAATCTTTTTGGAGTTCCAATTTATTGGATGAACTATTTTTCTCATGCTGCTTGCAGGATTTTCTCTTTGTCTTTGTCTTTCAGTATTTTTACTATGAGGTATTTTTACTATGATGTATTTGCATGTGGATTCCTTTGCATTTATCCTATTTGGAGCTCACTGGAATTTTTGGATACATAGATTAATGTTTTTCATGAAATTTTGGAAATTTTA
>NW_012101365.1:9725363-9761870 GCF_000951045.1 Mandrillus leucophaeus | reverse complement strand
GAATAATCTGATAATTTCTCATTGGTATTCTGCCCACTAGTAATACTAAGTCAATATGTTATATATATTCTACTCAGTTTCACTTGTATTTTTCCATGTGTGTGCTTTAATTTTTTTAAAAAAATTAAAACATGTACACAATGTCAAGCTTTTTTCTTCTTTCTTTTTAAAATATCAACTCGATGATTTGGGGGATTGGTCACTACAATGCTGAGAACTTGGTTGGGCTCCCAGAGGAAAAACTAATGATAATCTGGGGTCCCTCTAAGTCTAGGCTCCCCAGAATTTCTAAACTCTGAATCTTATTCACACTGAGCATCTAGCAATTTGTCAATTACAGCTTAAATATAAAATTTCAATTTTAAATTTCAAGTTTAAATTTTCCTACTGTGGTACTGCTGGTTTCTGCTCCCTAGGCTCTGATCCATTAACCTATGATTGTTTGTATTTACCCGGACTGTGTGTCTCTATTTTGGGGGTAAGAGTTTGCCCTGTTATCTTACTTTTCTGATCAATCTAAGAAGAGTTGTTAACTTTCTGTTTGTTCAGCTTTTTTCTGTTGCAAAGATAGGAGTGATGACTTCCAAGCTCCATTCACACTGGACTAGAAACCAGACATATTTACAAATACTTTTATAGCAGTTAAGAGGAGAAAGGAGAAGAAATATGCATTTATGGCATCTTTCATAATCACATAATGAACTTTGCAATTTGTGTTTCCACGTAGTCTAATTACTACCTAGGGTCATTTGCTTTCAATCTAAGGACTTTCTTAAAAATTAAAGTCTGCTAGCAGTAAATTCTCTCAGTTGTTGTATTTTTTAAATCTGAAGATAACTGTTTTTCCTTTCATTTTTTAAAAAATGAACCATCTGCTTCATATAAAATTCTTGGCTGACACCTTTTTTTGGAGAAAACATTCACAAATCATATATTTGATAAGATTAATACACAGAATACATAAATAACTCCCATAATTAAACAGTAAAAAATTAAACAGCCCAGTTAAAAACTGGCAAAGAACCTGAATACACATTTTTCCAAAGAAGATATGCAAATGAACAACCATAACATGAAAATATACTTAGCATCGCTAATTATTAGGGAAATTAAGATCAAAATCACAGTAAGATTCTACTTTACACATATTAGGATGAATAGTATAACAAAAAATAACAGAAGATAACAAATACAGATGAAGTTGTGGAGATACTGAAAATCTTGGGCACAGCTTCTAGGAATGCAAAATGGTGTAATCCCTATGAAAAACAGCATGGTAGTTCCTACAAATATTAAGAAATAGAGCTACCATATGATCCAGCAACTCTGCCTCTGGGAACACACCCAAAAGAATTGAAAGCAGAATCTCAGAGATATTTACACACCTTCATTTGTAGCAGCAGTTATTCACAATAACCAAGAGGTGGACACACCTCAAGTGGATTAACAGTTTTCTGAGTTTTTTCTTTTCTTTTTAGCACTTTGAATATATCATCCTACTGCCTTTTGGTCTCCATTTTCTCTAATTACAAGTCAGCTGTTAATCTTTTTGGAGTTCCAATTTATTGGATGAACTATTTTTCTCATGCTGCTTGCAGGATTTTCTCTTTGTCTTTGTCTTTCAGTATTTTTACTATGAGGTATTTTTACTATGATGTATTTGCATGTGGATTCCTTTGCATTTATCCTATTTGGAGCTCACTGGAATTTTTGGATACATAGATTAATGTTTTTCATGAAATTTTGGAAATTTTATAGCTATTATTTCCTCAAATACATTTCTGCTCTTTTCTCGCCATTGTATTCTATAGTATTCTGATGACATATATGCTGGTGTGTTTAGTGATGTCCCACATTTCTCCGAGATAGTTTATTCTTTTTTTCTGTCTGTGTCCTCTACATTGCATAATCTCTATCAAGCTATCTTCAAGCTCACTGATTCTTTCCTTTTCTACTTTACATCTACTGTTGATCCCCTGTAGTGATTTTTAAAATTTCAGTTATTGCAATTTTGAATTCAATTTCCACTTTTTTTTTTTTTTTATAATTTCTATCTCATTATTGATATCCTCTATCTGTTGAGACATTGTCTCATACATTCCTTTACTTTCTTCACCATGATTTTCTTTAGTTCTTTGGACATATTTATAATTAAGTTGCTTTACAGTCCTGGCTGTTTGACATCTGGGCTGTCTCACAGGCAGTTTCAGTTGCCTGCTTTCTTTCCTCTGTTGGGTCACACTTTCTTGCTTCTTTGCATGTCTTATCATTTTTTGTTGAAAACTGTACATTTTAGATAATATATTATGGCAATTATGGCTAATGATCTGCCTTTCTCTTCCAATTCTTTTTGTTTGTACTTTCATTTGTTTACTGACTTGACAGGACTGACTAATTTAGTGAAACATATTTCTCCACAGTGTAAAGCCTCTGATGTCACTTACCTGAGGGCATGGACTTGGGTGTGCACACAGTCACAATACAATGACATTGGCTTTAGCAGGGCTCTCTTTGACTATCTTTTTCTCTGTTCTATATTTAAAACCGTCTGCCTCTGTTGGTATTACACACAGTCTCTGCTGACTTCCAGCTGACTGCTCTATTGTTTTCAACAATGCCTTGGGGCATACATTGCCACACAATTTGATCCAATTAAATTTGGGCTGCTTCTCAGGAATAGTCTTTGAGGCCAGACTTTGAGATTTGTCCTGATCCCAGGAAGGCTCTTCCTGGCTAACTCTTGTGCTGACTGACTTGGTAAACTTCTAGTTAGCCTATGGTTTAGCTTCTTGTTCTCATAGAACTGCCAGCCTTCTCTTAATTGCTTGCCACCAAAATCTCTATTGTTTCAGGCATTCATCTGTGGTGTTTGTGGCTAACCTCTCCCACTGTGGAACCTCTATCTCATGAGCAAGCTGGGATGAGGGCAATTATGGCATGGGGCAGGTATTGTTTTTGCATTACAAGTGAGGGCTGGATGGAGGAGGATATCCCTAGACTTCTTAGCCAGTCTTGCCTAGAATAGAGCTTCTGCAACATGAAATTTGGGGGGCTAGGTATGAGAAATGCTGGCAGTTTTTCCCTCTCAGGGAGATACTGTAGCCTTCATTTGGGATCTAGGGAAAGTGTTCTTGGATATAACTGTCTAGAATGAGGTTTCTGTCACACTGATCTGAGGACTAGGAGAAGGAGTGGGTTATGGTTCAAATGCCACAGATTCTTACTGTGTTTACTAGGGTTTAGTAGATTCTTCTTAAATAAAATTTATTTATTTACTGTCTGCCTTTATAACAATTTTCAGGGACTTAAATTATTTTAGTCTTACAAATAATTTTTAACAATCACAGTTTTTTACTAGGATGAGGTTTTATGGGGTTTCTCATGCTGCCATTATGGAAGTCATTCCCCTGCATCATTTTTTTAATGCAAAAAATAAAAATAAAAGGGGGCTGGGTGCAGTGGCTCATGCCTGTAATCCCAGCACTTTGGGAGGCCGAGGTGGGAAGATGACCTATGGTCAGGAGATAGAGACCAGCCTGACCAACATGGCAAAACCCCGTCTCTACCAAAAATACAAAAATTAGCCGAACGTGGTGACACGTGCCTGTAGTCCCAACTACATGGGAGGCTGAAGCAGAAGAATCGCTGGAACCCGGAGGCAGAGGTTGCAGTGAGCTGAGATGGTGACACTGAACTCCAGCCTGGGTGACAGAGCAAGACTCCATCTCAAAAATAAATAAAGAAATAAAATATTGTAAGCAGAATATGTGACTCTATGTTGAGTACATGAGTGTATACTATACTATTTCCGAGCTATGTTTCATGTTTTGAGTCTCACCATTTGTGAGACCCAAGCAGGCACTCACCAGATGGTATGAAAGGCCAGAACCCGGCGGTCCCACAGTCTTGGGGCTTCGGAGAGGAGCCTTTCAAAGCAAACCAGCAAGGATCAGGACTAAGACATTCCTTCAACAAATGTTCATTAAGCACTTATTATGAATGCTGCTCAGTGCTAGCAGCTTTAATGTAGTGCCTTTTAATCTTCCAAACACTTTCAAATACAAGACCTCGTTTAGATGTGTTTCAGAGGGTGGATTTATTTGTTCACCACATACTTAGTACTTAACCTTCTGTTTCCTCAACTGCAAGATGAGACTACCGAGAGCTTCTCTTGCATAATTTTGTCAAAATGAAATAATAATCTTTATAAAGAGGCAGATGTGCTGTCTGGCATTTAGTAAGAGCCCAAGAAATGTTGTTTCTTGGTACTGCTGTTGTCATCACTATTTACCAGGCATGGTTTCAATCATGGGAGAGACGGTGATTGAAACGAACAGAGGCTCAAATGTCTGTGATGCTCTCAGTAAACCCATGGGCTTCTAGAATAGAAAAGAAACTGCTCCTAGCCTGGTCTTTTGTAAGACTGGTGCGTGTCCTCCCGGGAATCCAGCGCCTGACAACTTCGCCGGGTGCAGCGAAGAGGCGGGGCTGGGAGGCGGGGCGCGGCTGGGAGCGAGGCGGGGCAGGGAGGCGCTGCGGGGACCGGCGACTGCTTAGACCGCAGAAGAGCAGGAGGACGTCTGAGACATGCTCGCAGCGCTAGGCTCTCTGGCGGCTGCCCTCTGGGCAGTGGTCCATCCTCGAACTCTCCTGCTGGGCACTGTCGCCTTTCTGCTCGTTGCTGACTTTCTCAAAAGACGGCGCCCAAAGAACTACCCGCCGGGGCCCTGGCCCCTGCCCTTCGTTGGCAACTTCTTCCATGTGAACTTCGAGCAGTCGCACCTGGAGATTCAGCAGGTAGGAGCGGGAGAAGGTACCTGGCGTGTCCTCACCGTAACCCTGTTCTGCAGCACAGGGACATTCCCGGACGTTCCGGGAGCGGGAGTGGTGTGGCTAACGCTAGTAACCTGGTAAAACCCACTTTGGGTTTCGTTTCCTAACCCATTAACAGGCATGATTCCACCTACACTTTCTAGGGATGGAATATTATTAAATGTTTACTAGTTTGCATGTCGTCATGTTAAACATTATTGGAACACCTTATTTGTAATGTGATTACCTTGTCCTCTTTTATATGATTGTCCTCAAAAACGCTATACTTTCTTTCTGAGAAACTTCATTTCCCATACATAAAGTGGTGATAATACTACCTCAATCTTCATCTCTTCTCAACTGAGTTATTCCCACGACACTAATTGATCCCTCCACCTTCAGTCTCCTTCCCTTGCAGTGCACACTCAGTAAGTAATAATTTTAAAATGTTCCTCCTCTGCTTAAATTTTTGCCAAACGGTATTCAGACTCCTGACTGAACCACCTGGGACCCTTCTTGATGCAGCCTCTTTCTGCCTCTATGCAATAATCTCCCATCAGGGCTCCCCAACTCTGGTGACCGAATTCTTTCAAGTTCTCTCAGCCATCAAACTCTATCTCAAGAAACCAGTGCCGGTGTTCCTGCCACTCAGCGCAGGTATCTTGCTGAGAGAGAACAGCAAGACAAGTGATTATGAAGATTAAAATAGTGAGTGGTCAATATTGACATGGCTTATAGTTGGTACATAACAAATATTAGTTCTCCTTTCCCTACACATACCTGCAGTGCTTTAAACACATGGCTGTATATTGTACTCAAATATTGATAGACCAAGTTTTATCACTTTATGGGAGAAATACCCCATTGGTAATACTGACTGACAGAATTAGTCACAGAATGTTAAAGCTAAGCCCCCAAACCTGTGCCCTCATTTAGTAAATATGTTGTTTAATTTCCAAGTATGTGGAGATTTTCTTGTTATCATTCTGTTAATTATTTCCAGTTTGATTCCATTGTGGTCAAACATCATACTTTGTACAATTTCAGTTCTTTTAAATATGTTAAGGTTGATTAAATGACACAAGATATAGTCTATCTTGATAAATGTGCCATGCAGGCTGGAAAAAATATGTATTGTTGGGTGGAATAATTGATATAAATTATTATTGGGTGAAGTAATTGATATCAATATCAATTTGATTTTACTGAGTAATGATATTGTTTGGTTCACCTCTGTCCTTATTGACTTCTTGTCTACTTACTCTATCAATTACTGAAAGAGGAATGTTGAAGTTTCCAAGGACAATTGAGAGTATCTATTTCTCCCCAGTTCTAGTAGTTTTTCCTTTATGTATTTAGAAACTGTTGTTTTGCACATACACGTTTAAGATTATCATGTCTTCTTAGTGAATTGATCCCTTTATCCTGTAATGTCCCTCTTAATTCTTCAAAATTTATTTGCCTAAACTTTACTTTGTCTGATTAATATAGCCACAACAACTTTGTTTCTGATTAGTATGTGCTCGGTATATGCATTTCTATTCTTTAACTTTTAACCTTCTTGTATCATTATACTTGAAATTAGTTTCTTGAAAACAGCATATACTTGGGTCTTTTTTTCATTCTGGCAATCTCTGTCTTTTAATTGCTGAATGTAGACTCTTTATATTTAATGTAATTATTGACATACTAAGATTTGTCTAGCATTTTATTATTTATTTTGTTTTTCCTGTTTTTTATGCCTCTATTTTCCTTTTTCCATCTTCCTGTGAATCACTTGAACATATTAAAAATAATTTTATTCTTATTTATCTGAGGTGATTTTAGCAGCTCTTTTTGTATTGTGTTTTACAAGTGATTGCTCTAAGGATTACAATATGCAGATGTAGCTGATTGCAGTCTATTAGTATAAAAATTTTACCACCTCAAATGAAATATAGATATCTTGCAACCATTTAGGTTCCTTTACCCTCTCTACTTCATAATTGTCATAAGTGTTATCTCTATATACGTTGAGAACTACATCAAATAATATTATAATTTTACTTTTAAATGTTAAATTCAATTTTGAAAACTCGAGAGAATAATAGTCTATTGCATTTACCCATTTATTTACCCTTTCCATTTATCTTTTTTCATTTCTGATGTTACAAGCTTATCATATCCTTTCAGATCTGAAGAACTATCTTTAGTCATTCTTATAGTGCAGGTGTACTGGCAAGAAATTCTCTTAGCTTTCCTTCATCTAAGAATGTTTTCATTTCACCTTCATTTCTGAAGTACATTTGCACTGGACATAGAATTCTAGGTTGACAATTCCTTTCATTCAACATTTTAAAATGTTGTGCTACTTCTTTTTGGCCTCTGTGGTTTCTGTTAAGAAATCTACTGTCATCTGAATTGTTATCCCCCATATGTAATGAACCTTTTCTCACTGCCTTCCTTCAAGAAATTTTCTTTGTTTATGTTTTTGTTTAATTTTTAGAGGTTTAATTGTGATAGATCTTGGTGCCACTTTCTTTGGGTTTATCCTGTTTGGGTTTCTGAAACTATAGATTTGTATTTTGCCAGTTTGGAGGAGTTTCAGCCACTCTTTCTTCAACTATTCTTCAACTACATATTCTTTTTCCTCTCTTTCTTGGACTCTTGGATACTGATGGCACAAATGTTAGATCTCTTGTTGTGTCACAAGTTCCTGAAACTCAGTTTTTGTTGTTTCCAATGTAGTTTCTCTGTGTTGTTTAGTTTGAATATGTTCTGATCTGTCTTCAATTTCACAGATTCTTCTATTACTGCCATTCTGCTATTGAGCTATTTTATTGAATTCTTAAATTTATTCTATTGTATTTTTCAGTTCTAACATTTTCACTTGGTTCTTCTTTATCTTTTATTTCTTTGTTAAAATTTCCTAATTTTTTGTTTGTTTTGAGACTATTCATAGTTATTGGAAAAGCTTTACAACAGCTGCTTTTAAATATTTAATTATTCTGTATTTCCAACATCTGTATCATCTCACTGTTGGTGTCAATTCACTCAAATTGATGTTCTCTTGATTCTTGATAAGGTGAGTAATTATGGACTATATCCTGGACATTTTATATATTTGTTGTAAGACTTACCCTGGATACTATACAGATCTTTTATTTTAGCATATAGCCTATTTAGATTCTGAATGCTCACTTTTGTGGGCAGCAGTTCAAATACCAATGCAGGTTATAAAGCTTCTGCAGTGCTATTCTGGTCTACTCCACTTTGTATTACCCACTCCCACAGAAGCCCATCTCACATTCTCATCAGTACAAGCTTGGGAAATGGAATATGGAACAGAAGACAGGAAACCCTCTGGTATACTAGCTTACTCTTTACTACAGAGAGAAGACAGTCAGAGATCTGTCCATATCTGCTCCAAGGGGAAGTGCACCTCCTTATTACTATAGAAGAAGACTGGAAGTCCTAATTTGCCCTCTGACTCTTGCAGGGAGTTTCTTTACTTCAGCTTAGGAATAGAACTCACAATTCAGCTCACAGCCTCAGCAGAGAAGGGTACTACCTCGTTGTTGCAAAGTAGGGTGAAAGACAAGGTACTGTCCATGTACTCCAGGGCTGTAGGACCTTTTAGAATTGGGAAGGGTCAAATGTTTTTCATGGTATTTGCCTCCACAACAAAGAAGTAAAAAAGCTAAATGGTTTCTGTCCTGTTGGGCTTTCCTTTTCCTAGTCCTTTGGCTAGAGAGAGTAGACTTTTCTTGAAGATATTTTTGTCTGTGTTAGTTGGTGTCATGATTAATAGAAGTAAAATGGAAAGCTTTCATTCAATCTTGTCTGGAATAAGAAGCTTGATCTGCACTTTTGTTGTATTGCTAAGATAGGTGTTTCTAGAGAGGTTAAATGACTTGCCTAATGTCACAAAACTAGCCAGTGATAAAACTGAGACTAGGATCTCATCCTTGGCCCTGTGATTTTTTTTTTTATCACACTGTCACTGTTTATTTTTATTTTATATAGGTTTGCATTTTTGTATTTCTGGGTGTAAGACAATTGGAGTTAAATTGTGTAATTTAGTTATAATTAAATTTACATTCTTGCAATTGGAAAACATTAAGTACTAACTAATAGATCTTACATAAGGATTTTTATGTTAATTTTCATTTCATCTTCATGATAGGCACACAAGTTAGGTATGATCTGGTGTTGCTTCCATTTTACCATGGAGCAAACTGACTGAGAACAAACAGTGAACTTCCCAGGTTATTCAGCTAAATAATAACGAATAAGGATTTGAACCTGAGACTATTTGATTTGTATACCTATTGTGGGATCTGGCCAGCGGCCCGCAATGTGATGAGACTCTTTCCTTGTTCCCAGGCGGATTGGCAGGTCGAGAAATAGAAGATACTCACAAGATAGTGAAAGCTGGGTCCAGGGGGGCCACTGCCTTCTGGTCCTGTGATGCTGCCAATGCACCAGATATACCAGCATTTACTATTAAGTTTAGTGAGGGTGGGGGTAGGTTAGTGAGGGATTTGGGGTCGTTTGATTATGAGGTGAGATGGTCACATGGGGATGAAGTAATTCTTTAACATAACATCGGTATGCAGAAGTATAGTATACAGAGATAAGAATTTACAATATAGTGTGTGCGTCAGCAATTTCTAACAGAGCCTTAAAACAGAAACACAGTCCATCCATACCTATGATTAGCAAGATATTAATCAGCAGTAATAGCTGCAGCAAAAGCTGGTTACAAACAATCAATAGAAACAGGATGTGAAGCTAGACAACCAGTTAGACCAAAAATTCCCAGAATGGAGTATGCCTTAACCCTAAAGAGACCTAGAAGAACCGTGGCAAGATAAGGGCATTTATAGCCCTATCTTATGCATATGAACAGGTGCCCCTCATGCGTCCATTCATAGGCTCTCCACAAGGGTTGCATTCCATTCCCAGAGCTTTGAACATCTGCTTTTCTGGGATAGGAATCTTGGTGATGTGAAACCTCCCTGACTGCACATCCATTTACAGGCTCTCTACAGGGGGAAGCACATCACGTGCTGTTGGCTCATTCTGGCAGCCCAGCTGGCATTGTCTTTACACAATCCTGCATGCAATTTTGCATTTACAATAATCAGGAGCATTTCATCTTTTATTCTGTAGTAATAGTTTCAGGGAGTCTCCCTACATATACCCGTTATCTACTTTATGTTGCCTGACTTTTCATGACATAGTTAGAGGACAATTGGTTTACTCACATGTTTATTCATTCAACAGACATTTATTAAGTGCTTATCATATGCCAGGCAAAGTACAAGGCTGTATATGACTAAATGTATAGTGTACACACTTGGCAACCAAATGGGATATAAGGAGATTGGATCACTAAATGGAAACCCTGGGGATAACCTTTTGTAGAATGTTGGAAGAAATTGGGCTGAATTTTAAGGAAAATTTTGATTTTTGGCAAGTGGCTAAATGGAGTAAAGGGACAGAAGATTTTTAATAGGGGAAAATGGTCTGAGCCATAATAATTTTATTATTAATTTTAGTATCGTGATTACTTATCACAACAATACTAAACATGGGAACTAATAACATCCCCCATTTTATAGACTTGGAAACTAAGACAGAGAAAAGTTAAATAACTTTCTCCCAAATCACACAGAAACTAAGAAGCAGAACCTGGATTCAAACAAGTTTGTATAACTTCAAAATCCCAACTCTTAAGCACTCCCTTGCATCACCTCTCCTACTTAAACATCTTAGAATTCTGATTGAAAACCAAACAAGATCCAAAATATTATACATGATGTTAAGACTCTCCTCAGCCCAGCTCAGATTACCTTGTCAGCCTTGTCTCCCATCTCCCTTACCGACTGAGAAGATGCTTTTCCCAGAAGCCTGCCTCAACCCTGGTCCTCTTATGTGGTTCTTAACTTCCTCCCATCAAATGTTTTATTGTAAAGAATGATAATAGATAATAATGAGAAGTGATTATTTATCTATATGCTCCATTAGATTGTTAGCTTCTTGAAGTGAAGGACTTGTTGCACTCCCCAGCACCTGGTCTTGACCTGGCACATGGTCAGTGCTCTTTAAATAATGAACCCTATCCTTCAGTCAGACAAGGTAGCTCTCTTGCTCCCAAACACCTTCTGCATTTCCCCTTTACATCTGTATATGATGTTCCCACAACCTAGAATGCCTTTAATTTCTTACCATGTGTTTTTTTATTATTGTTGTGGTTTGGGGGTTGTTGGTTTTTGTCTGTTTGTTTTTTGGTGACATCCTGACCTTCATTAAAAATCTGGCTCAGATACCATCTACTCTTTAAAAAGATATTTTTCTTATATCCGTGGTGGAAAGTCATCTCTTCTTGTGATAGCTTTATGTCCCTCTCTATCAGCATAATAACACATGTCATCTGCTGCGCATTCCAATTTTTTTCTGCACAGTCTCTCGCAAGAGACTTTGACACTTTAGGAAAACATCATATCATGTTGATCTTTGTATTACCTCCATTTATAATACACCAGTGCCAGAAGGTGCCTGGCAACTCTTAAGCATCTCATAAAAGCCTGTTAAATTGAACATGAATTTGATCTCCACAGCCTGTTCTCAGAAACCAGCACAGCCCCAAGAACTACCTGGGAAACCATTATTCTTAGAAGGAGTTCATGGGCCCCAGAGGACTGGTAACTCCTGAAACTGCATGCAAAGCTGTTTATGTGTATAGCTGTGTATGTGTTTACTGGAGAGCAGGTCTATGATATACATTATATTTTCAAAGGATTCTATAACTCAAAAAAGTAAAGAACCACTGTTTTAAAGCTTTATTTCCCATTTTCTTGTTTATTTTTTTTCTTTATTGGATAAAAAAGCTTTTCAACTGTAAAGGCAACAATCCATACACAGTGAGACAGCATATTAAAATACAGTTTAACAAGAGAGAGTCCTTGTGCCTATCCTGCCATCACTGTGAATGCGTGCACACGTGCGCATGTGCATACACACACGTACACACACATACACACACACTCAGCAGTACCTCTATAGGACCTTGGTGGATATCTTTCCAGATTTGCATATAAATGAAAATAAAGTTATATTTCCAACTTTTTATTAGAAATTCCATGTATCAATGAGAAAAAAAGTTGAATACCTTGATACGGAAATATTTGAAAGACATAAACATATGACTTTAAAAATACAACATCCAGATTGAGGGAAAGATGTTAAACTTTACAGAAATATAGAAACAGCTTGCATTTTTGTGCCTATTAGGATTTCTCTCTCTCTGTCTCTCTCTCTCTCACACACACACACACGCGTGCGCACGCACACACACACACACACACACACACACACACAGAGGCACAGCTCAGGAATAGGCCCTCTGACCTACTGCTGGCGGGAGTGTGAATTAATACACTCTTTTCCTGTTTTTCTTTTCCTCTTTTCATGTGTTTGTTCTGTTGGTTATTAAATTTAAGAACGTGGATTAAGTGGAATCTCTGTCAACTTTATATCTCTTGGTAGCCATGGTTCAATAGTTCAATCTCTTCTCCCACTAATCCTTTACTTCTTCCTCTTTACTGTAAACATTTATTTTGTTCCACACTTTTTAAAATGCTTATGCTACATTTGGAATTTTTATTCCTAGCATTACATTTCCTGTCCCTTATTACTTTTGTTTGTTTGACTTTTAAAGATTCTGTTTCATTTCTTTTCTTTTTCTATTTTCATTTCTGATTTTAAGACTGTTTTTGCCTTTCAAAGCATCTTATTTTTGTCTCCTTTCGTTTTATTCTGTTGAGGTTTTTTTTTTTTTATTCGTGGTTCATTTAATGATATACAATTGAAAAGTGTGCCCTACCTTATAAAATCTTCTCAGAAGCCCTCTGGGTCATTTAATCTTTCTAAAGCAATGGATAAAATGACTGACAGGGTGCTTGTAAGAATTGTTAAGACATCGCCATTCTCATCCCAGGGCTCCTACTCCATCTTTAAACAGTTGATAATATCATACAAGTTGTTGATCTAGTTCTGTTTAACTAGAAATATGCAATGGCAGAGAGTTGGTAGAGATAAAATTCTTAAGAAGTTTATTTCAGTAAATAGTAATGGAGTTCTGAATCCCTCCCAAGTACAAGCTGAGATTCTAGGCTGTATACTTTGCTAGTTAGACGTCATTTAACTTAACCTGATATTTTTCAGCTCTACCAAAAACATCCTTATTTAATGTTCTAAATTAGTCAAGAAATCCTTTTTGTCAGGCCTAAGAAGTTCATCCAGGAATTCAGCAAGTGTACATTTAAAAAAATGCTTAACGTGTGTGGTTCCATTACTGCCATTTCATAGAAGCAAAGATGCTTACTTTAGGAGCAAACTTACTTGAGATTGAATCTCAGCTCTGCTTTTCCTAGCAAGACAGGAAATCCTGTGTAGGAGATAAAGATTGATGGAGGACTCTGGGCCAAAAGAATACAAGGACTGAGTTCAGGACTGAACCCATTGTATTTGCCTAGATGGGGACTGTTGGGTACAGGACTCTGAGGGGAACATGGTGGAGCGTAAGTGCAAAAGCATCTGGATTGTGGAGAAGAGGCCACAAACATCTAAGGGAAATGAAGTCCTTTGGATTGTTACCACTGCCTGCAGCTACACACAACCCAGGCAGACAAAAGGCAGGGTCTACCTGGGACCCTTTGTCAAACAGGTAGATTAGGAAGGATTTTGATTCGTGACTGTACACTGTCCTCCAACCTATATTTGCAGATATTTACACGCTTGTGCATATTCAGGAACATACACACCCCCATTCTCTCTCTCTCTCCCACCCCAACTCTCTCACTCTCACTCATTCTTACTTTCACTCTGTCACTCCCACTAAACTTTGTCACGCAGGTTTTCCCTTTTGAAAGAGGAGAAAAATTATTACTACTGTAGGGTGGTTGTGAGATTAATGAGATAAAATATGAAAGGTGATTAGCAATGGCTGCCTGTGACCATGAGTGCCTTCTTCCCACACACCAGTGGGTTCCTGTCCCCTTTGCCACCGTAAGAATGCATCCACGGCCCTTCGCACACAGAGCTCTTTCATTCCTCGGAGACTCGCCGGGTGGCTGTGCGCCTGGAACCAGAAAACAAAGTGCCTTTCACATTGCTGCTCTCATTCTTCCTCACAGAACCTTAAGAGGGAGGAATAATTTTCTCCCTTTTATAGCTGGGGAGCTGAGCTGAGGCTCAAAAAATAAAGCAACTTCCCCAAGAGCCCAAAACGATTGAACTGTACACCCCAGATTGCCACCTAACTCCAGAGCTTGAGGACTTTCCTCCATGCTTGGCCCCTGCCCTATAATGCACCTTCTATTATCTAGCATATGTTTCTATAATCTATGCCCAGTCTAGGAAGGGGGCATTCTCATTTGATTAAACAGATAGTTATGATTTACTAGGAAGTCCAGACTGAAGAAGTCTCAGCCTTCTTAAGTGGCTGAGACATGATTAGTGTTCAGAAGAGAATGCAGATGTGCTGAATTCTCTCTGTTCACTACACTCTAGGATGCTTGGGGTTAGAAATCTTGTTTACTACGTCTATATATTGAGGCAGGTTTTCATTCTGTCACCCAGGATGGAGTGCAGTGGCACGATTATGGCTCACTGCAGGCTCAACCTCTCAGGCTCAAGTGACCTTCCCACCTCAGCCTCCTGAGTAGCTGGGACCACAGGCGTGTACAACCATACCCAGCTAATTTTTCATTTTTTTGTAAAGACAGGGTCTCACTGTGTTACCCAGACTGGTCTCGGACTCCTGGGCTCAAACAATCTGCCTACCTCGGCCCCCCAAAGTGTTGGGATTACAGGCGTGAGCCACTCCACATGGCCAGAACTTATTTATTTTATTACAGTTTTATCCTCATGCCTTTGCCCTAGGGACACATGATAGATGCTCACTCAATTCATGTTGGTTGAATACATAAATAGATATTTTATAAAGAAACATTCACATTCTGAAGTGAATTGAATCTGAGCCTTGTTGAGAGGAGGAGAAAAGGAAATAAAATTATTCCTGTGAGATCAATGTACTCTCTCTCTCTCTCTCTCACACACACACACACACACACACTTCTCTCAATATGAGCCCCTCCAGCTACACACATCCGCCATCTCTGAACACATGGATATGTGCATATTCAACTGTTACTATTTAACTATTTTTCAGTTTGTGAAGAAATATGGGAACCTTTTTAGCTTGGAGCTTGGTGACATATCTGCAGTTCTTATTACTGGCTTGCCCTTAATCAAAGAAGCCCTTATCCACATGGACCAAAACTTTGGGAACCGCCCCATGACCCCTATGCGAGAACGTACCTTTAAGAAAAATGGTAAGTTTCTTGGCCAATGAAAGGTGAGTGTTTGATGTTGATAGTCCTATAGTCTGCTAAAGGCACCTTGGTGGCTATAATTTTACAACACTCCTAGAAACCAGTCCCACAGTAAACTTCCTGCCACTAAAGGAAGCTGGGTATTCACATTTCCTGACTGAAGTCACTCCCTCAGAAGATTTGATAAGATCATCCCTCACTGGGATTTGGGAGAAGCCACATGCCCTGCCCAAACCTACTGTGGATGCTTTTCTAATGAAGTAACCACATTACCCATTTATAGCAGAGGAACGTGTTCTCTCTGTTTTCCTCTTCCAACCCTCTCCCCTTAGGAAAATGGATGTGGATCTTCCTCATTCTGTTGCTGCTTCTTCCTGTCTCTAGTTCTTTATTCTCTTTCATTAAGGTTGTGCCACACAGAGGATCTTGAGCCTTCTGGTCTATGATAGAACAGATTGGCATGAACACTTAAAATTACCGTTAAATATATGGAAACATTTAAAAATTGAAATGACAATCTCAAATCTATTACTCTATCAAAGCACCACTTTTAGGTGCTTCTCAATTCTTTGAAATAGGTCCTCAATTAATTCTATATCCGTTCACTGTATTATCTGCCTTGTGAAGCACAGTACTAGGCATGAGTGATGTAACAGTGAGAAGAATAGATAAAATCCATATCCTATGTAGTTTATATTCTATGCAGAGAGAAAAAATAGTATCAATTAACTATAATAGTTAGAAGTCTACAGTGTTTTGAAGTCGAGTGCAGGATGTACTTATTAATGCAGTCCTGGGATGCAGAAAAAGTAAGTAAATATTCATTTAATAAACCGGTGAAACAATCTGGCAGACAGAAAAGAATATGAAAAGTCCCTGACATGAAAAGGACAGGGAACTTGAGAAATGAAAGGTGGCCAATATGACAAGGATGGGGATTAAAAGGAGATAATTAAAGGGAGATGAAACTACTGAGCTTGGCCAGGAATAGTTCGTGCAAGTTCCTGTTAAGGATATTAGTTTTTATCCTAACATTAATGGAAGCTCTTGAATGGCTTTAAGTAGAGAAGGGAACTATACTTACACTGTACATTTTTAGGTTTTATTTAGGCTGCTATTCAGAGAATAGAAGAAAAGGAGCAAGAGACTTTTGTAGCATTTTAGGTTACAGACAGTGGTAGCTCAGGCTAGGGAGGTCCAATAACAGTAGGGAAATAACAGTAGGTTATACCAAGATAACAGCAGGGAAGACCTGGATTTGAGATATCCAGGAAGTATACCTCTTAAGACCTGATGACATAGGTGCAGGGAGAAGGAGGTGTTGAGGTGACACTCAGATGGGTATATGATGGAGAAAAGGAACACTTAGTACAAGGTATTTGGTTTAGTTGGGCATGGGTGAAAAGTCATATGGAGAAAATTGTGAGTTCAGTCATGGATATACTGAAATCAAAATGCCTTTAAATCAGCAAAGTCAAGCAGGCAGTGTTGTATATAAGATTCTGGAGCTCAGGGAC
Source organism: Mandrillus leucophaeus (assembly GCF_000951045.1). Lineage (NCBI taxonomy): Eukaryota > Metazoa > Chordata > Mammalia > Primates > Cercopithecidae > Mandrillus > Mandrillus leucophaeus. The sequence goes on along the minus strand of NW_012101365.1, from coordinate 9,745,159 downwards.
AGAAATAGATGGTCACTATCAATAGATGTTATTTAAAATTTTAGGAGTTGATAAGATTTACCAGAAATAGAGTATAGGGTGAGAAAAAGAAGTTTTAGATGAAGAAGTTCCTGAAGAACTCCACCATTTCAAGATCTAATGGAATATGAACCAGCAAAAGACATAGGAAATTGCTGGCAGAGAATTAGGAAGAAAATCTGGAGACAATGGTATCCTGAGCACCACTGGAAGGCAGTATTTCAAGAAAGAAGCGTCTACTGCAGCTGCAAGTAAGACGAGGTCAAAAGGTATCCCTGCATATGACAACGAGGCAGACCAATTCAGTGAGTGAGAAGGCCATAGTTAGATATTAAAAGGTGTTGAGGAGTGCTCTGGAATTGAAATTGAAAGGAATGTGGCCTTACCTGTGTTATAAAACAAATGATGGTTTGTTAAGCCCACCAAAATTTTTTTTCTTTGCTTGTACTCTTCTTTCTGCATGGAACATTCACTCCTCCTTGCTCTCTTGATTCCTTACGTCATCTTTTAATGTCCGGGTTAGATAGGACCTCTCCTATAAAGCCTTTCTTTGCCTCTTTAAGAGTATAGATATTGTCTTATCCATTAGTGCATTCCTAGTCTTTAGCATAACATAAATACTTCACTTATGTAACTAATAATCAAAGCATGGGATTTGGAATCAGGCAGACCTGAAATTGAACACCTGTTTAGTTGCTTACTTACTGTGAGACCTTGTAAAGTGTATTTTATCCTTTATCCCTTGTTCCTCAGGTTTTTCATGAGCAAAATGAGTGGGTGAGGAGTGGTAATAATTGTACCTATCCCAAAGAGTTTCTATGAGTACTAAATTATGTAATGCACAACAAAATACATATTAAAGTGCCTGACATTGCAAGCAATCAGTAAATATTAGCCATTTTATCCATTGCTTTGGGATTATTTCTCTGGGCAGTTTTCAAGTGCCTTAATGATCATCTCCTGTCCTTCATCTGATACACATCCCCATATCATTTGCGGGATATTCACATTATGGAATCAGAATACTGTAATGTTGACTTTCTTTTTCCCAGGATTGATTATGTCAAGTGGCCAGATATGGAAGGAGCAAAGACGGTTCACTCTGACAGCACTAAGGAACTTTGGTTTAGGAAAGAAGAGCTTAGAGGAACGCATTCAGGAGGAGGCCCAACACCTCACTGAAGCAATAAAAGAGGAGAACGGTGAGCATTCCATACGACAAATGTGAGAGACTGTGGCCCATTTGTTCATTGGACAGATACTTACTAAGTGAGTAAGTACTTGTTCTATGCCCAGCAGTGTGCTAGGAGTGGAAGATAGAACAGTGAACAACTTAACCACGACTCCATCCTCAAAGAGTTTTAGAAGTAAACACGCAAAGATGGGCACTAAACACATTACTGAATTTAAGCCCTGGTCCACAGTTTGACTTCCCTGGAGTTGACTGAATACTAGTTGTATGTCAGACGCAGTGTAAGGTCATGTGGCCAGAGCCGCATATGTGGTTCTGCACTAGGTATGTCTTATGCCATATAGAGTAGACTCTTAGTAGGAAATGGAGACAAATCCATCAGAAGGATCCATCTTGCCCTTCCTCCACCTTCAGGACAGCCTTTTGACCCTCACTTCAAGATAAACAATGCAGTTTCCAATATCATTTGCTCCATCACCTTTGGAGAACGCTTTGAGTACCAGGATAGTCAGTTTCAGGAGCTGCTGAAGTTATTGGATGAAGTCACATACTTGGAGGCTTCAAAAACGTGCCAGGTAAGCCTCATCTTGGTTCAGCAAATTGGGGACAATGTCAGACACATATGGGTTTTTCCTTTTAGTTTTTTGTGGGTTTTTGAAGCTAAAATATAACCTTTCAAAACTGATTTCAACACAAACTTATTTGAAATCAGTCTGTTGACTTTAGTTTTTTAAATAATATGAAATATTTATATGCAAAAACCATTTCTAACATGCATGTAAGGTGCAACACGTTATATGACATATGCCTATCCACCTATATTGTTCTTTTTAAAAAGAACAACAATATTGCCGTTGCCCTTGAGTCTCTCCTTGCTGTGTCCTTCCCCAACTTGTCCATTTCCCTCCTCCCTCAGAGGTTCTCTTCTGTATCCACTTTCTTCCTCAGCAAGTTGCTTTGAGATTCATCTGTGTTGGTTGCTCTTTTTTAATGCAGATTAGTATTTCATTGTATGAATGTGCCACTTTTTGTCAATCTGTTCTGTACTGACGGACATTTAAGTTGTTTCCAAGTTTTGGATGCTATGAATAAACTTGCCATGAACATTCTTGTACAAGTGTTCTTGTGGTTACATCCACTCATTTTTTATATATGTATCTGGAGATAAAAGATGTTTGAAGATTGCCAAGCTCATTGCATTATTTGTCTGCCCATCAGCACTTAATATCATCAATCTTCTAATTCCATAGAATGTAGCTGTTTGGGGTTCAAACTCATTCCTCCCTTGGTGGGCCCTGCACCCCAATTTTTGTCCACATAAGCCTTTGAGTCTTTGTCAAAAACTCTGCTCAGTTTCTTGGTTCCTCAGTCACTTTTCTGAATTTGGAAGACATTTCTGGGAGCTAGGGGGCGGGGGGAGAAGATGACCCCAAGTATTAAGGTCATACCCTGGGCTTTCTTCTTCCCCTAAGCCTTATCCTGGAAACTTCCTCACTATCTTGGTTTGTATATATGTGTGTTTAAATGCATATACATGTATCTTTTCTTGGTGTTCTCAATAGAAAGAGTGCCCTTGAATTATGCAGTGTGCCATTATCAAAATTTTTAAAAATTTCCTTTGTTTAAAAAATGACTCTATTTTTGAAAATTACAAATGTACATAAAAGAATACAATCATGAATCACTGTGTACTCGTCAATGAGCTCTAACAATTATCAGCACATGGCCATTCTCACTGTGTCTGCATCTGTGCCCTACTACCACATTCCCACTGTCCCTGAATTATTTTGGAGCAAATTATAGACCTCAATTATTTGATACATAAATATTTCAGCATATATTTATAAAAAGATCCATTTTAACAAAAATAAAATACCATTGTGCCTGAAAAATATGAACAATAGTTATTTAATGCCTTCAAACACTCAGCCAGTGCTCAGATGTCCCCAGATGTCTCATAAGTATTTTTTTTTGGTGGCAAGCAGTTGGAGTGGTGACAAGTGGTCTGAGGCTGGATATATTTTTGACAGAGAGCTGAACTGTTTCACTAGAGGGGTGAGAGAGAAAAGAGGGGTCAAGGATAACCAAGGTTTAAGTGTGAGCAAATAAAAGCGATAGAAAGAGAAGATGGTTTCTGTTGTCTTAAAAAGTGAAAAAAAGGCACAATGTTATCTGCATGATTGTTTTGTTTTTCTCAATTAGCTCTACAATATCTTTCCATGGCTAATGAAATTCCTGCCTGGACCCCACCAAACTCTTTTCAGCAACTGGGAAAAACTGAAAGTGTTTGTTTCTCATATGATTGAAAAACACAGGAAGGATTGGAATCCTGCAGAAACAAGAGACTTTATTGATGCTTACCTCAAAGAAATGTCAAAGGTGAGAAAACCAAAGTCATTTTGCATTTTTTTCTTACAGCACAAATAGGGGTGTATTAGTTTCCAGCTGCTGCTATAACAAATGATCACAAACTTGGTGCCTAAAATAGCACAGATTCATTCTCTCACAGTTCTAGATGTCAGAAGTGTGAAATCAGCTTCACTGAGTTACAGGTAAGGTTTTGGCTAGGCTGGCTCTCTTTGGAGGTGCTGGAGGAGAATCTGTTTCTATTACTTTCCCAGCTTCTAGGAGCTGCCTATATCCCTTGGCTTGGGGCCACCTCCTTCATCTTCAAAGCCAGAAGCACAGCATCTTCTCTTCTCTCTGGTATCTGCTTCCATCCTGGCATCCTTTCTCTGACTTTGTCCCTCTTATTTCCCTCTAATAAAGACTATTATGATAACACTGGGCCCACTGGGATGTTCCAGGATAATCTGCCCATCTCAAAATCCTTAACCACATCTGCAAAGTTCCTTTTTCCCTATGAAGTAACATCCCTAGATTCCAGACATTAGGATGTGGATGGGCATCTTTGTGGGTCATTATTCAGCCTGCTACAGGAGTAAAAATAAGGGCAATATTTCAGAAAATGTAGAGTAACATTAACTCAGTATTGATGATGCAATTAGAGATAAAGATGGGGGTTAATGGCATTTGGTTTGAGGTCCTGTGAATGCCCAAATACTGCCCTTTCATCCCCCATCCCCTACCCTCTACTGTTATTTGGAGGTATACACAAAGGGGGAACATAGCAGTTAATCCTCAAAGCTCTGTTCTATCATTAGTTGGGCCTGGACCCAAAAACCTATACCCTTTTCTCAGCCCCCATAGAGAATACAAGTAAAGCTGAGTTGGATGCCAGAGTTTAAAGGCCAACTTTATTAAGGCCTGAGTTGGGCTTTTGCCCTTCCTTCTGTCTTGTACCTTTCACTTTCCAACATTACAGGCCAGAAGTAAAGAGGAAACCAAATTGGATGCATGACCTTGAACACAGTTACCCCTCTGGTTAACATGTATCTCTGTGTCAATACTGTCATCTTTATACATCCAATCCTCCTTCTGGATTGGAAAGAATGGTGGATTTCTTTCCCTCTTATTTAACCTTATTGGCATGACATTTATAGAAGTATTGTTTTCACCTCAGAGGAGGAGATTCGCTATATGTTGTGCAGGTAAGGAAGGGACCATTAACATCAAGAGCAACATTGGACAAATTGAAGCTTCCAGAAGCTGATGTTAAAGATGACAGTATCATGAGGAATGCTTGTTAGAATCAGTGAGGTTCAAATTGGAAAGGAAAAGATGAATGAGAAGATATAAGAATTGTTGTTCACAAGAGGACTTCCATTTGTCTTTTCTGTTATCAGTACAAACATTTGTCAAGTATTTGCTATGCGTCCTTGCATTCAAGTAAATCATAATGCCCTCTTAAGGGGTGTGCACTCCTATTTCCAGTGTATAAAATGGGAAACTGAAGAACAGAGAGGTTAAGTAACTTGCCCTAGGTCATACAGCTGCTAATTGAAGTGGTTAATATTGGAAGCCAAATCTGTCTTATTCACATCCCATTCTCCTTTCACTGTACTAAAAGCTTCCCCCAAATTACAGGCAAAAGAAAACAATTGTCTTGATTTTCATCCATCCAAAGGTGTCCAGCACTTGGGGCAGGACAGTGCTAACGATATTGCTGTAATAAAAGTCTGCCTTCTAAAGAGGCCAAAGGGAAAACTGTTTCTTTTGGGGACCTTTTCTTCCAAATTTCCTCCTAGGATGAAGCCCCTGTGTGTTACAGCAATCAGGAATCCTCTGAATAAACCAATAAATAACATTAAACATTGTCTTTTCTAGCACACAGGCAATTCTACTTCAAGTTTCCATGAAGAAAACCTCATCTGCAGCACTCTGGACCTCTTCTTCGCTGGAACCGAGACAACTTCTACGACTCTGCGATGGGCTCTGCTTTATATGGCCCTCTACCCAGAAATCCAAGGTGAGCATGTCAGTGAGTGAGCCTGGACCAGGACAGAATAGTGCCTCCTGGGACGTGCTGCCTGAAGTCAGAGCCAGAAGATCTCATTGTAGGATGAAAAGAGAGGCAGAACAGTCATGAGTGATGAGGTCTTGGAAACTGCACATTCTTCACATATTCTGTCTGAACTGTGATGGGCCCAGGTAATACAAATGTGAGAGAGAATCCCTGTCCTCAAGAAGCTCAGAGGCAAGAGGGAAATCCATGAAGTCAATCGACATTGAGATAATTCCAGGAAACAGTTACTTTCTGATGTGAAAGTCTAGTTGTGTCTTTCCTTTCTTTTAAGTGATGCCTTCCCATTTCCCCCTGAATAATGTTCAAACACTTTAGTCTGGTATATGTCACCCTCCGATATGCCCCTTCTGCCTGTCTAGCCTTGGCCCCACCTACCCTCCATGGTGGCCTCACTAAGTGACACGTCATTTTCTTTGTAGTCTGTATTTATGGCTCTATGTCATGATATATGCTTTTCCCTCTACTTGCCCAGTTTTCCTACATAGTAAACTCCTAGCTCTTCTTGAAGAATCTGTTCAAATACTACCTCTCTAAGATGTTTCTGCACTCCCCTAGGAAATTATTAACATTTTCTCCCTCCAGAGATGATGTAATGTGCCTTTGTTACTAGGCTTATCATGTATTATTTCTATAGCTTCCCCACAGACTATGGTCCACTCAAGAATGATGTTCACATCATTTTTCTTCCTCCAGCTTCCAGAACAGTTTGAACATATGGGGGATGGGAATGCTTAACAATACAGTTTTTCGAATTGTGGGTAACCATTTATTAATGAGTCATAAAATCAATTTAGTGGATCAAGACCAACTTTTTTTCTTAAGATAAAAATAGAAAAGATCAGAGTGCTTCCCATGTACTAAGGTAAGTTTGTTTACAGAACTTTATTTTTTCATCTGTATCTGCATAATGTATGCTTTATATGTGTGTATTTAGGTATATGCATCCAGGGTCATGCTCAGTTAAAAAGGCTAGTAACAAACACACAAGCACTGTATGATTCCACTTACATGAGTTATCAAGAATAGTGAAATGCCTAGAGACACAAAGTAGAATGGTGGTGGCCAGAGGCTGAGGGAGGAGATATAGAGCTTTAGTTCTGCAAGATGAAAAAGTTCTGGAGAGTGATTGCCCAACAGTGTGAATATATTGAATACTACTGAACTGTTCATTTAAAAATGCTAACATAGTAAATTTGATGTTGTGGGTATTTTACCCACAAATAAAATGTTTTTCAAAAATTATAATTTATTTCACTTTCAGGTAAAAAAAAAAAAAAAAAAAATCCAAACTAGGCTTCGCAAAGTCATTAGGGTTCCCAACTCCTTCCAACTTGTTGCTCTGTTGTGATTAGAATGATGCTCTTGTTAGCACTAAGACAGCTCACCGATAGGCTTTCCTCCAGTAGGAAGCGAAAGGGGGAAGGAAGCGCATATCCTTTCTTTAAGAACTTGTTCCAAGGATTAAACATCACTTCTGCTTACATTCTATTAGTCAGAATTTAGTCATATGGTCACACTCAGTTACAGTAGGACCTGGAAAATATATTCTTTAGCTGGGCAGTCAGGTCAACAGCTAAAATCTCTATTACTCTAGAAAAAGAGAAAAGAGGTAAGACTGCTGCAGTTTCTCTCACTGGCTAGGTGAGCACTCAACCAGTGAAAGAAACTGGTAGCAGTCCTATATGGTCACACAAATCTCAAAACATCAGTTCATGTAAATCTCAAAACATCCTTAAGATGAAGGTAGATTTATCCTCCTTCATCAAATAAGGAAACTGAGATTTAAAGAGTGTAAGTAACTTGAGACATCAATGTTGTAGAGCAAGTTTGCAATCCGATGGGTCTTACCTCAGGGCCCGCTTTCCACTCTTACGTGTCTACCTGAGAAATTAGAGTCTGTAGATCTGCTAAGGGTTGAATATTTGGGCCCACCCCAGCCCTAGTGTATATGTTGAAAGCTCATTCCCAGTGTGATGATATTAGGAGGTGGGGCCTTTAGGAGGTGATTAGCCTTCAGGGATGGGAGTAATACTGTTATGAAAGAGACTCCAGAGAGCTGCCTCACTCCTTCTACTATGTAAGGACACAGTGAGAAAGTGCCATTTGTATACCAGAAAGTGGGTCTTCACCAGACACCAAGGCTGCTGGGGTCTGATATGATGGAGTTTAGCCATGTTAATCCTGGTCATTCCATCCCATAGCCTAACCAGGCTCAAGGAGATTTACAGAGTTGGTAGTTTTCTGAATAAGCCTTTCAAAAAGTTACAAACCGTTTTATTTCTTGCAACCTGGTCAGTAATTTAAATACAACAGATGAGATCTTGGAGACCACTCATACCTCTTTATAATAAAGCATAAAAGCTTAAAAAATAATAGAACCCTTCCCTCTTTACCAGAAAAAGTACAAGCTGAGATTGACAGAGTGATCGGCCAGGGGCAGCAGCCGAGCACAGCCGCCCGGGAGTCCATGCCCTACACCAATGCCGTCATCCATGAGGTGCAGAGAATGGGCAACATCATCCCCCTGAATGTTCCCAGGGAAGCGACAGTTGATACTACTTTGGCTGGGTACCACCTGCCCAAGGTAACTAAGCATGCTTAGCCCCACATCTTCAAGCCCATCTTTTAGATGGGGTGAAAACCTGAACTTGAGAAGTGACATTTATTCTTGTCCTGAGGAGTCATTTAAATGGAAGAGAAAGATATCTTATACCTGATATGATACTAGATTTTCTCCATGTGTCAGCTAGATATAAATAGGTATTGTGGGGAGGGGAGCAGGAAGGATCCCTACGTTAAATATGTTTAGATAAAGACTGGCGTTTCTTTCCTGTGGTGCTTCTCAGTGTTTTTACCATGCTAATGTGCATTGTGAGTTTGTGGGCACGCGACAGGCAGCAGTTCTAGGTCAGACTTTATCACAGAACAGTTTTCTTTGTTTTGGTAGAACATCTCACCAGACTAGGGATCTGCCAAATTTTGGGAAATTCTGCTTCATGATCCTGGGGTTCTAGAATGCTGAAATGTGAAAGGACATTTAAGACCACCTGGGACAACACCACATTTAATGCTGGTGTTTTTAACATAATATCCCCACAGGCATTTTTCCAGTTTTTTCTTATAGTCCTGTGATGTATTATTAATTGATTAATTGATTAATTAATTAATTTATTTGACACAGAGTCTCGCTCTGTTGCTCCCAAGTAGCTGGGACTACAGGCATGCACCACTATGTCCAGCAAATTTTTGTATTTTTAGTAGAGATGGGGTTTCACCATGTTGGTTGGTTAGGATGGTCTCGATCTCTTGACATCATGATCCACCCGCCTCGGCCTCCTAAAGTGCTGGGATTACACGTGTGAGCCACCACATCCAGCAGATGTATAATTTATTATCTTATAAGGAAGCCAATCTAAGCATGTGCAATATTCATTACTGGAAAGGGAAAGAAAGGAGCGAACATGTATTAAGCAATGATTATGTGTTGTGAACAATGTGGCCTCTTTCAAAATGTCTTACTCAATTCTCAGATTAAGTTTATTCAAAAGAAGCTTGTTATTTCCATGTTATGGATTGAGAAGTAGAGGCTCAGAAAAATTAGGTTTGCATGAGATCTCTCAACTATGAAGAGTTGGGATCTGGAAGCAGATTTGTTTTGTTTTTTTGTATGACACCATTCTCCCTTCATAGGAGGTGCTTTGCGTCCACTTTAAAAGCGTCTCCCTGCTATTTTTTCATTTGCTCTCGGTTAGATTCCCTGTACTCACAAGTGGAACTCTTTCTTTCTTTTTCTTTCAACTTTTGTATTAGATTCAGGCAGTATATGTGTAGGTTTGTTACAAGGGTACATTGCATGATGCTGAAGTTTGGAGTATGATTGAACCATTACCCAGGTGACTGGCATAGTATCCAGTTGGTAGTTTTTCAACCCTTGCCCCCATCTCTCCTCCAGTAGTCTCCAGTGTCTATTGTTCCTATCTTTATGTCCATGTCTATCCAATGTTTAGCTACCCTTATAAGTAAGAACATGCAGTATTTCATTTTCTGCTTCTGCAACAAACAGAATTCTGATGTCACTCCACCCGCCATGCTTAGGATCTCTGCAGACAGCTATCATGTGCCCTCTAGTGCCCTCTCCCCACATTGCATGTTTTCAGTTCCTTTCCTTGCTTTCTAACCACTTTGGTCAGCCTCTGTGGATCTATTCCAGTTTGTCTAAGTACCTCTGAGTGTGTCATACCTGGGGAAAATCTCAAGAAGTAGAATCAGAAGAGCTTACCCATTGGACATTGCTTGGTTACTATCCCTGCAGAGCCAGGAAAAGCAGCTGTTACATTTACTATTTCCTTACTCATTGGCCATCTAGTGGATAAAGGCTGAGGTCTAAATTCCCCAGGTGCTGTTTGCATTTTTCTAGCAATTTATTTAACTCAAGGAAACCAGCTCGGCTCAGCAGACTTCTGCCACTGATTTTTGTCAGCTTTAATAATCATCTTGGGAACTGACAAATTGAAATAACCGTGTGTTACACAGTCTACAAGCTATGTCTTTGACATCAAATAGACCTAGTTCAAATCATGGCTCTGCCTCTTCCCACTGTCTGATTCTGGGCCCATTATTTTACCTCTCATAGCTTCAATTTCTTCATCTGAAAAAATGCATTTAAACCTACTTTACAAGATCCACGTGGAGGTAAAATGAGATCATGCATGTAGGGTATTTAACTTAGTACAGAAAGTGCTTAAAATAGCAGTTATTGGCTGGGCGTGGTGGCTCACGCCTATAATCCCAGCACTTTGGGAGGCTGAGGCGGGTGAATCACCTGAGGTCAGGAGCAAGACCAGCCTGGCCAACATGGTGAAACCCATCTCTACTAAACATATAAAAACTAGCCAGGTATGGTGGTGGGTGCTTGTAATCCCAGCTACTTGGGAGGCTGAGGCAGGAGAATTGCTTGAACCCAGGAGACGGAGGTTGCAGTGAGCCGACACAGTGCCACTGTACTCCAGCCTCGGTGACAGAGTGAGATTCTGTCTCAAAAAAAAAAAAAAGGCTGGGCACAGTGGCTCATGCCTGTAATCTCAGCACTTTGGGAGGCCGAGGCAGGCGGATCACGAGATAGGAGACCGAAACTATCCTGGCTAACACAGTGAAACCCCATCTCTACTAAAAATACAAAAAAATTAGCTGGGTGTGGTGGTGATGCCTGTAGTCCCAGCTACTCAGGAGGCTGAGGCAGAGAATGGCCTGAACCGGGGAGATGGAGCTTGCAGTGAGTGAGCTGAGATTGCGCCACTGCACTCCAGCCTGGGCGACAGAGCTAGACTCCGTCTCAAAAAAAAAAGAAAAAAGAAAAAAAGAAAGAAAGAAATAGTTATACTAATATTGAAAATTAATGACTTAAATTCCTTGAATTAATATTATATTAATATGTTAATATTTGAATGAATTCAACAAACACTACATACCTGAAATGCTCAGGTCTGGCAAAACAACCCTGAGAAAATTAATCGTGCAAGTACATATTTAGAAACATGATAACTGCCCAAAGGAAAAAACTCACTGTGGTCCCTGACTAGCAGGAGTGGTCAGGGAAGGCTTCCAAAAGCAAGTGATGTTTGAGGATTAATGGATCATTAAGAGTTAGCTTGATGACAAAGTGGGGAAGAAGAACATTCCTGGCAAGGCAAGTAGCATTTAAAAAGGGTATTGAACTAAGTAGGAACATGGCATGTTTGAGAAACTGAAAGAAGAGCCCTGTAGTGGGAGTGCAGGCAGAGGCGGAGAGTGGCCCAGACTGGGACCAGGTGATGAGTCTTTGCCCTGAGAGCAATGGGTAACTACTGAAGTGTGTCAAGTCCTAGATATGAGCAGTGGGGGCTGTGGGGGTGGGGAGTGACATGACCAAATCATGCTGGAAGCTCACTCTCTTCCAGAGTCTGAAGCAGATTGAAAGGGGCGACAGGATTTGGGGTATAGTCAGGAAACTGTAACAGGGGTCCAGGCAAGCCGGGAAGAAGTCTGGACTAAGTGGGCATGGTGGACATGGAATGGAGGTGAAAGTAACATTGACCAATCTCATTGATGGGTTGGATAAAGGCAGAGTAAAGGAAAAGCTCCCTCTGGGAACTCCTGTGTTTCTTAATATATACCTGGGTGGACAGGGGCTCCTTTCATGGGTCTGCCTGATTCTATTACTAAACCTACTGTGGGGAGTGGGGTACCGTGTACTAGACATTGGAGGAAAGAGAATGGCGAAGCCAAGATGAATGAGATGTCTTTTACCTTTGTAGAGCCGCCATCGGTATAGCTTCACTGAGCAGCTGGGTTGGTTTTGGTACACTGCAGACTGACTGTTGGATTATTCTCTCATCAGTGTATTCATGTCCCCTCCCTCCGAGACCTACCTAAACTGACCTGTCCCTGTAAGGAAGATCCATCCTGCACTCAAGAGTAGCCAAACATCCCTGTTAAAATTCCCAGCAGGGAAATCCAATCTAATTTGTAGGCTGTCCCAGACAAAGAGGAGGGTCCTGGGTTGGGGGACACAGGAGACTGTGTACTGCAGTTGGGGAGGGTGGGGCAGTTCAGAGTATGTTCAGCCTCCGGCATGGAAGCCCGAATATGACCACCTTCTGCATTGGTGTGCTTTTTCATGGGTCAAGCCTTGCCTGAGTCTCTGCTGCTTTCTCTAGGGGACCATGATCCTGACCAATTTGACGGCGCTGCACAGGGACCCCACAGAGTGGGCCACCCCTGACACGTTCAATCCAGAGCATTTTCTAGAGAATGGACAGTTTAAGAAAAGAGAAGCCTTTCTTCCCTTCTCAATAGGTAAGTTGTAATAAACAGGCATATGGGAGTCCAGGGCCCCTCTCCCAACACTCCCCTGCTCTCTCCCTGTATTCCCTTGCTTTCATTGGAACATCTCCAGACAGCCTGGCCAGTGCAATCACTCCATCTTGCTGTAGGGGTCAGCCCTGGGATTTCCAGGGCTGGGCGTTGCTTCAGCCTGCCCTTACTTCCTAAGCCCTCCATTGCCTCTGCTGGAGATTTCAGCTTTCCTGTGTTCTGTCCTCTGGAACACTGGGGACAGAGACCCAGACTCCACTTCCAGCTCACAAAGAGGATTGGGTGCTGCTTTTTGTTTGTTTGCTTTTTGTTTTTTGTTTTTTTGAGACGTAGTTTCACTCTTGTTGCTCCAGGCTGGAATGCGATGGCGTGATCTCAGCTCACTACAACTCTGTCTCTCATGTTCAAGTGATTCTCCTGCCTCAGCCTCCCAAGTAGCTGGGATTACAGGCATGCGCCACCATGCCAGGCTAATTTTTTGTATTTTTAGTAGAGACAAGGTTTCACCATGTTGGCCAGGCTGGTCTCAAAGTCCTGACCTCAGGTGATCCACCCACCTCGGCCTCCCAAAGTGTTGGGATTACAGGCATGAGCCACTGCACCCGGTGGAGTACTGCCATCTTTACTAAATTTTAAACTGTCCTCAGTTCTTTTTAAGGACTGCCCACTCACAGAGAAATAGAGCTGATCTATAATAAGGAGATAGAGAGGGACAAGGGGAAGGAGAAACTTATTTGCCACATGGGCATCAGTCAGTGGCTTCGCAAGATTGGATTCTACTCTCTAAGTACACCCTCGAAAAGGTTCTTTGGCCTTTGTAATTTTAATTCATTTTTTAAATCTAATTAATACATTTATATAATGTGTAAATTGAAAATTAAGAAAGAAGAGGCAGTGAAAGCTCTCTTTTTTCTCCAGTTTTTAAGATAACCAGGTCCAAAAATATATTTTTAACTCATGACATTGAAAAATCAATAACAAAAATTCTTAGTATGTTCCAGGTTTTGAGTTAGATATGTTGCATAGTTTATTTCCAATAATTTCACAATTCTTTAGTTCCATCAGTATTTATTGAGTATCTATTATGTGTCAAGCATTCAACCCTGGTGATATGACAATGAATGAGTGAAACAGAAAACAAAACAAAACAAAACAAAACTGTTCCCATGGTGCATATGTTCTAGGGTAATCATATAAAGTTTATGTTACTGTAGCCACTTTTAGTGATGAGGAAGCTGAAGCTTAACCCAGGATAGAAACTGAAGTCATAAAACTCATGTGGCAGAGCTAGGATCAGTGTCGACCACATTTATCAAAAACTAAAATGTGCGTTCTTCCTAACACTCTCTACTGAAAATAACTAAATGCTACACAGACTTACCCTGTGGAATGCATGATAGTTTTCTTATTGTTAATTTAAAATACGTATTGATGTTCTGAGACAACATCATTTTGCTGAGGATGACCCTAAGGCTCAGAAAGGACAGAAACAGAATGACCCATGTTGGTATGACTCCGAAGCCCATGCTCTCCCACTGTGCTGTCTTGTGCTGTCTTGCCTTAGATGTCTCTGGGCTGATTCTGATGATCAGTGCTGTCTTTGTCTTTCTTCATCTGATTCTGTCACCTCCGCTCACATTGGACAATTCACTTTGAATGTGAAAGCTGATATAAGATGTAGGAATATCTTCCAGTCTTCCTGTCTACGATAGTTTCAAATTTTGTATTATAGCACAACGTTTCAGCTATTATGTTCCAATTCTTATAATTACTTATTCCTATTCTTTGACTCTTGCACAACATCCATGTGGAAATGGTAGAAATGTGACCTTTTCTACATTCCACAAAAATGCTTCACCTAATGCCATCTGCAAGTGATGAGAGGAATCTTATTAGAAGGCCATGGCTTTAAAAGGAAAAAGGATACTCTGGACTAAGTGATGCCTGGATATCTTTTCTTCGTATCACAAGCCTCTTTCTCAGAGTTGCTTCATGTCTCCTGTTTTTAAAAAATTATCTTATCTGAATTAGCAGTAGTCTTTTTAAAAACTATAGGCAGTGACTCACTGCTGCTTTGCTATTGAGAGTTGTATTGCACCCTCTTAGAGACTTCATTTGCAAGAAAATTGTCTAATTTAATCCTTACAACAGCCCAGTTATTGATAGGCAGGAAATGGATTGGAATCTCTTTTTAATTTAAGATAACTAAAAATAAGAGAGAGTTGTTTCTTATCCAAGATCATATGCTCAAGGAATTTGCAGAACAGGACCTAAAACTCAAGTTTTTATACTTCCAGTCTAGTGTTCTCTCTAGTAAGACTAGAATGTAGCTTACTTAAAGTCCTCTCTACTTTAAGATTCACTAATTTCATAACACATGCGTCAGTTAGCATATTGCTACATAACAAACAGTCCAAAACTCTGCAGCTTAAAACAGTAAGCATGAATTATTGCTCACAAGTCTGTAAGTCAGATATGTGGCTCTGCCAATCTTGGCTCGGCCCCCTTGGTCTCTCTGATCTTGACTAGAGGTCAGCAGGCTGATGGCTGATCTAGGATATCTTCATTTGGGACAGTGAGGCCCTTCTCACATTATCCCTCATCCTCCAGCAAGCTGCCGTGGCTTAGTCACATGGTGGTGATAAGGTCAAAAGAGGGAGAATGGAAGTACACAGGCCTCTTAAGATCCGGACTGGGAACTGACACACCATCACTTCCATTGCATTATGTTGGCCAATGCCAGTCATAAGGCCAGCCCCAGTTTAAGGGGAGGGGATATTACTACAATTTTTAATGGGAAGAGCTATGACATCACATTACAAATGATGTGGATCCAAGAAGAGGGGGAAATTGAGGCTGCTTTGTTCTTACCATCTCTTTTTCTGAGAAGAATGAAATTCATAGAAGACAAGCAATGTATCTGGGATGTCCCACAAAAGATATGATAGGATGAGGACCAGTTAAATGGATCAGGAGATAGAAATCTGAAGAATCCAAAGGGTTAACAAAACATCAACACAACTGTCTTTTTAATCACATGCCCACTCTTGGCACGCAGTTGCTTTTCCTTGCTGTTCCTTTACTCTTGGTAAAGAGTCTTCTAGAGGACTCTTCCGAAGTCCTCACTTTACAAGATGTAACAGCTTCTAAAGTGTGCATAATCAGGACAGGTTTCAAAGTTTTACCGCAAATTTATATTTACTTTTCCTCATTTAAATGCTTCCTGTTTGATCCATCAAAGCAGGAAGCAACTTCATGAAATACATGAACCCAGTTCCTCTCTTTCCAGTTAAAATCTTTGGATTCTAGGAGATAGGGCTGGAAAGAAATTTGCCAAAAATGTAGGTCAATTCTCTCATTTTACTACTGAGGTAACTGGCCTGTTTGGTTAGTGATAGTTTGGGGAAGCACCAGGGATGGGAGCCAAGTTTCCTTTCTTCCAGGCATAAGTTTGACACCTAACAGTCCTAATTTTCATGCTTTTAAAAGCAAATTCACATTGCCATTACATTGGGATCCTTGCCTAGCCGTGTAACATAGTTAGGAGAGAATTTATTTCATGCATTTGACAAATGAGATAAGTTTAGCTTTGTGAGAATGAATGGTTTACTAATAGTCACACAGTTGGTTACTGATGAAGCCAGTTCTTTAATACTGGTTCCTGACTTGCTAGGTCCAGTTTGCCATGATATATGGATTCTTTTAGGAGAATCTTGGGTATATTTACAATAAACTGATTTGGTATCATTTTAACCTGTTGCTAATTGTACTATTTGTGATGGATAAAGAGATAAAGGTGAGGGGAACAGAGATGAATTAGACACACACTGGTGGGAAACACAGGCACAAATAATATAATAATGACATAACCATGAAGCACGTTTGCCTTTACTAAGCACTTTTGCATATATGATCTAACTTTATTTCCTTAACAACCTGTTACAGACAGAGGACAAAACTTAGGCATACATACATTTCCAAGAATATTAAATTACATGGGAAAATACAAAGAGGTAAAAGCAGCATAGAGAATTGACTACAGGGAATCGTATTTGTTATGATGTACAAAGAATCTCCACAAGGACAATAAGGAAATATGTTAAAATGTTGACAATGGTTTTGTCTAGATTATGGGATTACAAACATTTTATGGTTTTGTCTTTATACTTTTCTTTGTCATGCTTTTTAAAATTATTGCTGTGAATATGTATTACTTAGGGAGAAAGTAAGCTATTAAAAATGCACACAATAGAGATGGCGGTAGTGACTTGTGTGGGGTAATGTAGCCCAAGTGGGGCGAGGAGGACATTCACACAGGGGAGGGGGTGGTGGAAGCTGAGAGCTGGTCTCAGAGCACAAATGGTATGAGGTGGAATATGCACAGGGTGGCTGTGGCAGTGATGAGGGGTAAGTTATATACAAGGGATACTGATCCAATAAATAAATATATTGAGGATAATGAGAGGAAGTTGCAAATAAAGAAAGGGAGAAAATCAAACTTTGTGCTGTTGGATTGGAATCTCAGATAATCTATAATGAACTCAGATTTTCAATAGATAAGTCAATAAATATAGAAATGTAGATTAAATATGGGTGTGTGTGTGTGTGTATATATATATATAATGTATACACACACAGTTTTGGACATATACCCACATTATATACATACATATATTCCCTAGCTCTGGCCACCGATATGAGCGAGAGGCAACAATATCTGGAGAGCAATGAGCATGCCTAATGCCCAGATCTTGATTTCTACATATTATTATCCACTAAAAGAAACCAGGACTTTTGGAAAAAATGACTGATTCCAGGGCTGGGAAAGGGAAAGTATAAGATCAACCTGGAATAGATTGTTGTGCCAAAAGTCAGGAAGTGACAGGTTGAATGGGCGTCTAATGGTCAAATCTGGAATATTTTGAGCATCAGAACAAGTAATGATAGTAACAGATTATAACCCTTTGAATAAAAACAGGAATCCCATGAATCCAACTGATATCAATAAATGAGTGAATAAATAAATGGGAAGGGGAGCAAGCATTTCCTTTAGTAGAGTGCTAACTATTAAATGTGGAAGAAATGACAGAATTTTAAAAATCGCAATTTGGTAGCTATCAGCAATTAATAATATGGTCAAGAAATAGCAATGGAAAAGAGTGGATCACAGTTTAATGAGAATGGTTTGTTGACATAGTCTCGAAGTACTTATTAGTTACAGAGAAAAAGAATAATTTTACAAGAGAACTTGGCAGACACCACCTTAATCAAGTGATTACCAATAATGTCACACATCAAAATTGTACAGCACTTGCTAGGATAAAAAGAGAAGAACACAGTATCACTCTGGTGATATTCCTACCAAAACTGCAAAACTTCACAGCCTGAATCCAGTCATGAGACAGCATGAGAGGCATTTACAAAACAACTGCTGGTCTGTAATCTTTAAAAAGGCCAGTGCCATGAAAGTTGTATAAAGAGTGAGGACTTATTCCAGACTGAAGAACTAAGGTGACATGACAGCTAAATGCAGACCGTGATCCTGTACTAGCTGTACTGGACCCTTTTCTAATGAAGGACATTGGGACAGCTGGTAACCCTGAATGGGACCTCAGGAGAAGATGGTCATTCATCAGTGTTAATTTCCTGGCTTGGATGATTGCATTTTGATTATGCTGGAGAATGTCCTTCTTTTTAGAAAATACATACTGAAGATTTCATGGGTAATGTAGACGATGTACTCCCAAACAATTCAGGAGAGCCAGGTTTTTTGTCTTATCTCTCCAAGTTTTTTGTACATTTGAAATTATTTCAGAATAAAAGGTACATTATGGAAAGTATCACAGTAAAGAATTGTAATATACAGAAAGCTGTTTGAGTAATGCTACCACCCAAAAGGTTTTCTTTAAAGGTCATCTTTTAAATTGTATTCTTCTGTTTTTTTGAGAATTAACCAGATCCAGTTAATAATAAGCAATTGTACAGCTGTTTATTATTACCTAGGTGACATGTTAAAATACTTTGTTTTGAGGTATAAATTATTAAATTATTTGGCCTATTTGGATTCAGCATGTAGCTCACACAGTATATAAAGTTCTCATCTTAAACACGTATTCATTTTCACTAATATGCACACGTACATTTTCACGGATGCCTAGAGAGGTTAATTTGCCCCAATCATGTGGCTAAGAGGTAGGAGAAGCTGAATTGAATCTCTGTCCTTCTGCCTCCAGTTCATCCACACATAACAGGGAGTGGGATGAGGTCAGGACAGTGTTAGGTATCAGCTGTGGAGACCAGGACCCAGCCTTGGACCACACTTTAGAAGAAATGGGAAGGGAAAGGGCCTGCAAAGGGAAAGGGCCACTGTGCATAAAAAGAACCATTGAAGGACAAAGGCCAAAGCAGTCACAATATAGAGGGCCACCCATGCCAGAAGGCCCCTATGATTAAGGACGAAAAGTGGCACAGGGAAAAGATGACTTATACCTTAGGAACTCTGCTCTGACATTTAATTCCTTGTATTTTCAACAATTTTTGTAGGGATTGAAAAAGTTAACATATTTGGTTGTTTTTGTTGTCTTTTTTTGTCATGTTTGTTAAATTCTTTTTTTAAAGCTCTTAGGCTAAACACCCCCTTTCTAGGTCAGCCCTCGCCTTCCACTTCTATGGTCCTACACCCTGCAACTTCACCCTGGAAGTTCGCATGCCAGACCCCTGACAGCATTTGACTTTGTGTTCCTGGACTTCTGCTTTCTATGCATTGATGAACCCAAGTGGTTGTCAGACTTAAATAAGCTGCTGGCCATAACACCCTGGGGCCTACAGGCCCTTCCTCTGCTCCAGTTTTTTGGGATATGATTGAGGACATCTATCTCTGCTAGGCACAAATGCCACCTGAGAAGATAACCCATCTTTTGATTTTGTCTTACAGGAAAGCGGGCATGCCTCGGAGAACAGTTGGCCAGGACTGAGCTGTTTATTTTCTTCACTTCCCTTGTGCAAAAATTTACCTTCAGGCCCCCAAAGAATGAGAAGCTGAGCCCGAAGTTTAGAATGGGCATCACTATTTCCCCAGTCAGTCACCACCTCTGCGCTGTTCCTCGGGTGTGATTTTGCTAAGAAAGAAAGGGGCTTTTTAATGATTGCCATTCTAACTGGTGTGAGATGGTATCTCATTGTGGTTTTGATTTGCATTTCTCTGATGGCAAGTGATAATGAGCATTTTTTCATGTGTCTGCTGGCTGCATAAATGTCTTCTTTTGAGAAGTGTCTGTTCATGTCCTTTGCCCACTTTTTGATGGGGTC
>NW_012101365.1:9695303-9723222 GCF_000951045.1 Mandrillus leucophaeus | reverse complement strand
GTTTTGAAGCCACTGATGCCTGCTCAGATGTGATGGGACAAAATGAAAGTGATTTTGAGGAATGATCAGAGGAATTTGACTCAGAAAAAACTAGATCCAAATCCCAGCTCTACTGTCTCCTCCAAATTAGCCTTGGGAAAATCATTTACATGCTAAATAATTTACCTTTTTATCTAGGAGACGAAAAGAGGATAATGATTCCTTCCATAAAGAAAGTTCTTATATATAAGAATCAAAAGAAATGGTGAGCTTTAAGTGGTTTGTAAACCATGAGACACTTCATAAAAGTTCTATCTGTAGTGTGCCTTCTTCCTGCTTCCTCTGTGAGATATGTATTTGCTTCTGACCTGTTGAGAAGCTCAGGTCAAAGTGGTGCAAAATAGTTGAAAAGAGTTAAAAGTGGGCCCTAGGAGCAGTCACAGAAGTGAGCTATGAAGGCTCCCCAATTTGGTAATACTGTTCATGCTTTATCTTGTTTCTGTCTCAAACTGATCCTCTGATAAGTCAGCAGGGCAGGTTTTATTCCTCATTTAGAGACAGGGAAAGCAAGTGTCATTGAAACAGTTTCTGTGGTTTACATAAGCACACACCCAAGGCCAAGTGGGATGTGACCACAATTAACCAACCTGGGAAACAGGTTTCAGGAACAAATGTGGAAATATTTTTCATCCTTAACAATACCTTCTTGCCTTTAATCCTCCATCAGGCACTTATTCCTATGTTGTTTCACACTGCCTTTAACGATGGTAGGTGTGATCTTCTCTTGCAATTAAGATTGTAAGCTTTTTGTGGCTAATATTACCAGCCTAAACTCCCTGGGCCCTGTTTTGTTGTTGTGGTGGTGGTGGTTGTTGTTCGAGATGGAGTCTTGCTCCTTTGCCCTGGCTGGAGTGCAGTGATATAATCTTGGCTCTCTGCAACCTCTGCTTCCTGGGTTCAAGTGATTTACCTGCCTCAGCTTCCCTAGTAACTGTGATTACAAGTGCATGCCACCATAACTCGCTAATTTTTGTATTTTTAGTACGGACGGGGTTTTGCCATGTTGGCCAGGTTGGTCTAGAACTCCTGACTCAAGTCCACCCACCTCGGCTTCCCAAAGTGCTGGGATTACAGGTGTGAGTCACTGTACCTGGCTGATGTTGGTATTTTATAGCAGGGAAACAGAAATGCCAAAATCCTGCTCACTCTTTCTAGGTGTGGCTGCTGAAGGAAGATAACGATTATAAAGTAGAAGGCGATAGTACATGAAGTTTTGACCCCAGTACCAATGCAAACAAATGAACTCCCTGGGAACCTGGGCTAAGCCTTATAAAAAGATCATTTTTCCTAAGGTGGTGTCTTAGTCTGTTTTCTGTTGCTATAACAGAATACCTGAGACTGGATATTTATAAAGAAAAGGAGTTTATTTGTCTCACATTTCTGTAGGGTGGGATGTCCAAGGACATTGTGGCAGCTTCTAGTGAGGGCTTCCATACTGTGTCATCACATGGCAGAACAGCAGAAGGACAAGCAGGTGCATGCAAAAGACAGAAAGCAGGAGGTGCCAGGCTCACTTTTATATCAGCCCACTCTCACAACAATGAACCCACTCCCATAACAATGACATCCATCCATTCATGAGGCCCATGCTCTCATAACCCAGTCTCCTTTCATTAGGCCCCATGTTCCAACACTGCAGCATTGGGGACCAAGTTTCAAAATACGTTTTGGAGAGGACAAACATCAAAACCATAGCAAGTAGTTAGACCTAAGTAATTTACATAGCTTAAAACAAAATGGGCCATGAAGTCACAGGGCTCTTTCTTCCTGTTGCTTGGGATTCAGAGAAAAGCCAATTAAATTGATGCTGTGAGAAAGGGAAACAGAAGAGGATGGGAGGAATGTTTGCAGCTGCTAAGCTAGCTGGGGAGCCAAGAAAAGGGTATGTCTGGACGACATGGTTGGGTTTTTAATGTGTAGGAGGAGGCTTTGATCCTTCCCTAGTAAAAGAAAAAATGGAGGTGAGAGCCCCATCTATGTGCATTTTTTTTTTTTTTGTAACCCACAAGAAATTTGCATCTCTAGAAAACAGGCTGAGTGATATTCTGAGAATAAAACCAATCAAATCAGGCTTTGAACTTGAACTTCTCAAACATCCAGGACTTTCATTTTTCCCCAGTCAGATCACCCAAGTAGGAGACTCAAATGGACACTGGCCAAAATACATTGTGTGTCTCAGTTTCCTCATTTGTAAAATGAAGGACTTTGTTGAAGTCATCTCTGAGTTCCATTTCTACTCTGCTGTGCATCTTCCGTGACTCTAGATGGGCAGTACACACCTGTTACTTGGGGGAATAAGTGTAAAAACACTGGGAACTCATCCTGACCTGATAAATGCAATGGGATCCTGGGCCAAATAGGATGTGAGCACAACTAATCAGAAACCACAATGAATAGATGACTGTGAGTAACTGAAGAAAATATCTCTTTTTTCTCAAAGCTCATGGAAAGGCTCTAAAATATGAGCCCCCGTTTTGTCCAAAGACTTCCCGTCCCACACAAATATTTTGTTCTGTATGCACTCTTCTAACTCTCTTTTTCTTCCATCTATTTTGGAAGCTCCAGGGCCCCTGACCCCCTTGTCTTTTGTCAGTGCCTGATGACACATGGTGTGCAAGCAATATAACATGATCTGTGGTATGATGGATGAGGCATGGATTTGCCAAAAGGCACCCAGGCTGTGGATCATCTCTCTACCACTCTCCTACAAAGAGATGCAGACACATGCATGCTACAATATAAATTTAAAACCAGGTTGGAAGTTGAGGGACTTATAGCAGAGGAGGAGCAGGACACACAGGATACCCTGAGTTGTTAGAAAAGTATGCCTGAGTCAGGCATAGTGGGGCTGCGTGCACCCAGGAGAGGTCCAGGAGGGGGACTGACCTCATAGTGCCTGATATGGTTTGACCATGTCCCTACTCAAATCTCATCTTGAGTTTTAGCTCCCATAAATCCTATGTGTTGTGGGAGGAACCCAGTGGGAGGCAATTGAATCATGGGGGCAGGTCTTTTCCATGCTACTCTCATGATAAGAATAAGTCTCAGGAGATCTGATGGGTTTATAAAGGGGAGTTTCCTGCACATGTTCTCTTCTCTTGCCTGCTGCCATGTGAGATGTGCCTTTTACTTTCCACCATGATTGTGAGCATGATTGTGAGGCTTCCCCAGTCCTGTGGAACTGTGTGAGTCCTTTAAACCTCTTCTTTTATAAATTGCCCGTTCTCAGGAATGTCTTTGTCAGCAATGTGAAAAGGGACTAATACAGTAAATTGGTGCCAGTAGAGTGGGGCACTGCTGAAAAAATACCTGAAAATGTGGATTTAAATTTCGAACTAGGTAACAGGCAGATGTTGAAATGGTTTGGAGGGCTCAGAAGACAGGAAAATGTGGGACAGTTTGAAACCTTCTAGAGACTTGTTGAATAACTTTGACCAAAATGCTGATAATGATATGGACAATGAAATCCAGGATGAGGTGGTGTCAGATGGAGATGAGGAACTTGTTTGGAACTGGAGCAAAGGTTATGTTTTAGCAACGAGACGGGCAGCATTTTGCCCCTGCCATAGAGATTTGTGGAACTTTGAACTTGAGACAGATGATTTAGGATATCTGGCAGAAGAAATTTCTAAGCAGCAAAGCATTCAAGATGTGACTTGAGTGCTGTTACAGGCATTCAGTTTTATAAGGGGAGCAGAGCATAGAAGTTTGGAAAATTTCCAGTCTAACAACGTGACAGAAATGAAAATCCCATGTTCTAAGGAGAAATTCAACTGACTGCAGAAATTTGCATAAGTAAAAAAGGAGCTGACAATGGGAAAAATGTCTTTAGGGACTGTCAGAGGTCTTCACAGCAGTCCCTCCCATCACAGGCCTGGAGGCCTAGGAAGAAAAGATGGTTTTGTGGGCTGGGCCCAGGCTCCCTCTGCTGTGTGCAGCCTAGGGACTTGGTGCCCTGAATTCCAGCTGCTCCAGGCATGACTGAAAGGGGTCAAGGTACAGCTCAGGCCATGGTTTCAGAGAGTGCAAGCCGCAAATCTTGGCAGCTTCCACATGGAGTTGAGTCTGTGGATGCACAGAAGTCAAGAACTGAGGTTTGAGGACCTCTGCCTAGATTTCAGAGGATGTATGGAAATACCTGGATACTCAGGCAGAAGTTTGCTGCAGAAGTGGAGTGCTCATGGAGAACCTCTGCTAGGGCAGTGTGGAGGAGAAATGTGGGTTGAAGCCCCCACATGAAGTCTCCACTGGGGCACTGGCTAGTGGAGCTGTGAGAAGAGGGCCACTGTCCTCCAGATCCCAGAATGGTAGATCCACTGAGAGCTGCACTATGTGCCTGGAAAAGCTGCAGACACTCAGTGCCAACCTGTGAAAGCAGCCAAGAGGGAGGCTATCCCTTGCAAAGCCACAGGAGCAGAGCTGCCCAAGACCATGGGAACCTACCTCTTGCATTAATATGACCTAGATATGAGACAGGGAGTCAAGGGAGATTATTTTGGAGCTTTAAGATTTGACTGCTCTGCTGAATTTTGGACTGGCATGGGGCCTATAGCCACTTTGTTTTGGCCAGTTTCTCCCATTTGGAACATTGGTATTTACCCAATGCCTGTACCTGCATTTTACCTAGGAAATAACTTGCTTTTCATTTTACAGGCTCATAGGCAGAAGGGACTTGCCTTGTCTTAGATGAGACTTTGGACCGTGGACTTTTGAGTTAATGCTGAAATGAGTTAAGACTTTGAAGGACTGTTGGGAAGGCATGATTGGTTTTGAAATGTGAGGATGTGAGATTTTGGAGGGGCTGGGGTAGAATGATATGGTTTGGCTGTGTCCCCACTCAAATCTCATCTTGAATTGTAGCTCCCATAATTTCTACATGTTGTGGGACGGAGTGTGAGATAATTGAATCATGAGGGTGGGTCTTTCATGTGCTATTCTTGTAATAGTGAGTTCTCACAAGATCTGATTATTTCATAAAGGGGAGTTTCCCTGCACAAGCTCTCTTGTCTGCCACCATGTGAGATGTGCCTTTTGCCTTGCACCATGATTGTGAGACCTCCCCAGCCACTTGGAACTGTGAGTCCATTAAACCTCTTTCTTTTGTAAATTGCACATTCCTAGGAATGCTTTTATCAGCAGCATGGAAATGAACTAATACAGTGCCCTACATATTTATAGACAGAAGGCAGGGCTGACTAGGTGGCTAAGTAGCAAGGACAGCTTCCAGGGTGAAGATGTGGCTTTGTTAGAATGGGGAGACTTTGGACACCCCTAGTGTCAAGCTGTACACCCCTTGAGCTCAGTCAAGCCTGCTGAGCCAACTTTTTTCGAAGCCACCTAAAGGAAAGAGGTAGGGTGTTAGTTATGAGTGTCCAGGCTTATCCTGATTTGTCACTCCACAGCCCCTTACTGTGACTTTGAGCAAGACATTTAAACCTTCAAGCCTCCAATTTTTCTCTAAAACAGTACCTCACTATGTGGTAATAAGGATAAATATGAAAACATGAAATTCTGTCTGTGTAACAGATTGAAGGGGAATAAGACTCATTAGAATGCAAGACAAAAGTGGCTTTATTTCCACCTCACCCCACCACCACAGTCTGTGAACTGTATCTGTTTTGCCTCTGAATGAAACTTCAGGCAAGGTTCATTACATTTCTGATACAACAAACATCCCTGTCCTCACCGTCCTTCCTAAGTGTCATTTTGGTCCTTACAATTTGCAGTCCAATAAATATACAATTTATATAACTCCATACATTCACTGATTTAGCTTCCCTCAACTCAGTTTTAGAACTGGAAGGTTTCCAGGCCGGGTGGGCAGGGGTTCGCCAGCCCTTCTCTCTGGTCCAGTGCTCCCTCCTTCATGGGCATTCCTACCTCATCCACCACCTACCCCATCCCACCAGGGCCCTTCATGTGCAGCACCTTTGACGTGGACAGTGTTTTTTCCTTAGCTTAACATTGCTCTCCCACTCTGGGGCATCTGCCAGTGCAGCTCCTCTTCAGGACACATTATCCCTCCAGGACTCCTCTTGTTGGGATCCAAGATAGCCCCATGCTGGCTGCGCCATGGGGCCCACATGGAGTCCCACACCCTTGTCGCAGTGTGAGAAGCAGTGCAGTTTCCTCCAACAGAGCCCCCACTCCTCAGCTACCATTGGAGCCTCACCCAACCTCTTGCCTAGAGGAACTTTCAGGCCTCTGTGTGCCACTGATTCTTGCCTCCCAGAGAAATACAGAGCACAGGTAACTCTCTCTTGGCTAGAAGCCTCTCACCTGGTGAGGGGAAACCATGTGCCTCTCCCACTTGGTGGGAGATGGGTGGGAGGTCAGGAGGATCTGCCTGTCAATGAAAACCAGAGCTGAACTGCATTTAAAGCAGTGAAAACAAATTTTAGTTAGGAACTATTGCAATAGGGGAAAGGAGATTTCAGTATAGAACCGGGCTTAATTACAAACACAGCTGGGTTGGGAATGGAAAATCTAAGAGGAAATATTAGGGGTAAGGACAGATTCTGGCTAAATCCACTGGACAGGATTCTTGCTGAAGACCAACCCGAGTGATCCGGTACCAAGGGTGGGGGATGAATATTTGGATCAGAGACCAAGGGGTCAGGGGTTGCCTCTAAACTGACTTGGCAAGATTCTTGCTGCAACTTGGCCATTAGGCCCAACATGGACAGATGCCAAGGTCAATGCCTAGAGGGTTTAAAGGAGCTGAGTCTTTGTCACTCCTCACCACAGAAGTCTCTGCCTCTTCCATTAGTCCTCTATGTAGGCAATGGGCTATAAGGGTGACAAAAACAGTTATCTGAGGCCCCTGTGGCAAGTCTCACATAGGATTTCAAGTGCCCTACTTTATAGCTGTGGGTTTAATAGCACTTGGCATGTACTATTTGCAGTAACTGGGACTCCAGTTACCCCAGTGAAACTGAGAGATGAAGACCCCATTTTGATATCCTGTTACAAATATCCAGCCCACAGTGACATCCTAATGAGTGTTATTTCTCTTTCTGTGTTGAGTGAAGGAATGGATAAATGACTCACAGGACACCCTAGGGTCTTGCTGTGGCTCAGGATCAGTGCTGTGAACAGCAAGAAGAGGACTGGGCTATAAATGTGGCAAACACTGGAGCCTGCTTTTCTGGGCTGTGACATTCACTATGAAAGATTCCTTGCCATGTTTTTATTTTTACTCTGTCACACATATACATGGGTGTTTCTGCCATTAACTATCTGAAAGTACAGTTCCAAGTACATCTGCAATGGAAGATGCTCCTTCCTTTTATTCTGGTTAGCTTTGAATGTATGACAGCATCCTGTAATATTGCTAATAATGTTTTCTCACTTGGTAAACTTGCATTGCTTTCCTCAATACCCACATACGCTGGTGGTATCTCCCTAAGTGTGGAAAAACCAAACCTTATGAATTTCTTCTTCTACTTGGAAAGAGAAAATGAAGCTGTGCTTTTGATACCAAGCCTCACATTAATAGTCTTTTTAAATCAATTCAACAAACAGTTACTGAGCACATACAATGAATCAGATAGTGGTTAACAAAGGGAGATACAGGACCATCCCTTCTTAGAGCTCATTCCAGTGCTGATGAAAGTGAGAAATGGGGGATTATAAACATAAAAATCAACTGACATTAGTGGTCCCAACTGGGTTATGAAAACCAAAGGAAACATTTGTGAAATACACATGGCTTCACAACATCTTTCACCACTGCCATCACTGCATAACCATCTTTGGGGGAGGGATATGTGTTGACGAAGTCCCCCAAGCTGACTCCTCTCCATCTCACTTATTCTTGAAAACCACCACAATATATTGTGCCTTGAATTCTCCCCAGGTTTTCTCCCTCCTCGTCTCTTTTTCTTCCATCACAGAATGTCTTAATTTTGCCTTCATTTTTGAATAAAAAATTCACCATATATAGAATTATAAATTAACAGTTTTTTTTCTTATAGCACTTTGAAGATGTCATTTCATTTTTTCCTGGCTTATGTTGCTTCTGATGAAAGGGCCACAATCACTCACATCCTTGTTCCCCTATTCATTAGGAGTCTTTTGTCTTCCAGCTGTTACTAAGATTTCTTTCTTAATCATTACTCCTCAGCAATTTGGTAATAATGTATCTTAGCATTGTCTACTTGGTGTTTATTAAACTTCTTGTATTTATGAGTTTATTGTTTTTAGAAAATTTGGATAAATTGTGGCCATTATTTCCTTAAATACTTTTTCTTAACTCACTCCCTGATCCCATATTTTTGGGATTTCAGTCGTACATATGAGGCCCCCTCGATGTTGAATTACTGGCCACTAAGGTTCTGTTAATATTTTTCAGCATTTCTTCTCTCTATGAGATAGTTTGGATAGTTTCTGTTCAAGTTTCTGTCTTCAAGTTCAACTAAGTTCACTCTTAGTTTCCTCTGCAGTGTCAAGTTTGTCATTAAGCCCACCCATTAATTTTTTTTATTTCATATATTTTATTTTTCTAGAAGTACCAATGCATCTTTTTAAATATAGTTTCTATTTCTCTGTTATTTTTGTTTAGATCTTTGAATATACTTATACTATTCATTTAAAAGTCCTTGTCTGTTGTGTCTGTGTCTCTTAACTGAGTTTTTCTCCTTGCTATAGGTCACACATTCCCAGTTCTTTATGTCTGGCAATTATTACATAAGTTTTTCATTGTTGAGTGTTTTCCTTGTCTTCCTTTTGCAGAGTATTAAGTTTTATTTTAATAGGGAGTTAATTTACTTGTAGGACACCTTAATCCTTTTGAAGCTCATTTTAAAGCTTTATTAGAGTAGGTCTAAAGTAGCCTTCATTCGAGGGCTCCTAAAGGGTGATTTTTCCAGAGTCTCTATTGATTGCCTGAGGTCTTCAGTGTGGTCTCTCCACTCTCAATGAATATAGCTAATTCCAACCCTGTAAAAGCTATGGTAATCTTGCAAATTTATTTAAGTTCCTTGTAGATTCGGGATATTAAACCTTTGTCAGATAGATAGATTGCAAAAATTTTCTCCAATTCTGTAGGTTGCCTGTTCATTCTAATGATAGTTTCTTTGCTGTGCAGAAGCTCTTTAGTTTAATTAGATCCCATTTGTCAATTTTGGCTTTTGTCGTAATTGCTTTTGGTGTTTTAGTCATGAAGTCTTTGCCCATGCCTATGTCCTGAATGGTATTGCCTAGGTTTTCTTCTAGGGTTTTTATGGTTTTAGGTTTTACATTTAAGTCTTTAATCCATCTTGAGTTAATTTTTGTATAAGGTGTAAAATTTAAAAAGAACCATCAAAAAGTGGACGAAGAATATGAACAGACACTTTTCAAAAGAAGACATTTATGCGGCCAACAAACATGTGAAAGAAAGCTCATCATCAGTAGTCATTAGAGGAATGCAAATCAAAACCACAATGAGATACTATCTCACACCAGTTAGAATGGCAATCATTAAAAAGTCAGGAAACAACAGATGCTGGTGAGGATGTGGAGAAATGAGAACACTTTTACACTGTTGTTGGGAGTGTAAATTAGTTTAATCATTGTGGAAGACAGTGTGGTGATTCCTCAAGGATCCAGAACCAGAAATACCATTTGACTCAGCAATCCCATCACTGAGTAAACACCCAAAGGATTACAAATCATTCTACTATAAAGACACATGCACATGTATGTTTACTACAGCACTATTTACAATAGCAAAGACTTGGAACCAACCCAAATGCCCATCAATGATAGACTGGATTAAGAAAATGTGGCACATATACATCATGGAATACTATGCAGCCATAAAATAGAATGAGTTCATGTCCTTCACATGGACATGGATTAAGCTGGAAACCATCATTCTCAGCAAACTAACACAGGAACAGAAAACCAAACACCACGTGTTCTCACTCATAAGTGGGAGCTGAACAATGAGAACACATGGACACAGGGAGCGGAACATCACACACTGGGGCCTGTCAGGGGGTGGAGGGCAAGGGGAGGGAGAGCATTAGGAGAAATACCTAATGCACCCTGGGCTTAAAATCTACATGACTGGCTGATGGGTGCAGCAAACCACCATAGCACATGTATACCTATGTAACAAACCTGCACGTTCTGCACATGTATCCCAGACCTTAAAGGAAAATAATAAAAATTAATTTTAAAACAGCTACGGCAATCATTAAGCTTATAGCTCTCTGGTAGGTGTTTTCTGGTAGGTATCCTTTGCCCAACCTCATGGAATCTCGCTCTACACACACAGAGGTTGGTATTCAGCTGATCTCTTTCAAGATTTCTGGAGCTCACTCTTGCTGTTGCTTCTTTCTCTATTCTACAAATTCTACCCATGTCAGTCACCCTAAACTCCAGTCTATTTTCTCATCTTAGCAAGACTACTGTGTTCTGATTGTTTCCCTGCCTCTTGAAATGGAGTCTAGTAAATCCCTCCAGCTAGAAAGCCAGATGTTGTAGAGCTCACTTCATTTGTTCCTCTCTGTTGGGAAGCACGGTCCTGCACTTTCAGTTTTCCAATATCTGAAAAGTTTATTTACCTTGTCCACTTCTCTGGTTTTCCTTGTGGTAGAGGAGCTAGTCCAGTCCAGTTACTGTCACAGCATGAAACAGAAGTCTCTCCACTCTGTTGTATTTTTCATGGAACTTAAGTCTGGCTGAGAGTTATATTTATCTGTAAAAAGAGGCTACAATAACTCCCTTCCTTGTGTCTACACCCTTTGAAATGTGACTTTACACCTTCTCTCCTCATGAGCTAGCATCTACTCACAGTCCCCTTTACTTGAGGCTGGCCTGGTAGTGAAATGACTTTCCTGGCTGACCCCAGGGCCGAAGAGACTGTGTGTGTTTCTGCTTGCTTTTCTGGGACTCTCCTGTCACCATTTAAACAAGTCCACTTTACTGCAGGATGAGAAACATGTGGCTTCGTCACTGCCATCACATTGCCCTAGCTGATAGCTGGCCAGCCTCCAGAGCTGTGCATAAGGACCTGAGAGGGGTTGGATCCAAGCTAATCTGGAAGCTGAATACACTTGCATGAGTGAGCCCAGACAAGAACTGCCTGAGCCAGCCTAAATTTCCAACCTAAGATTTGCGAGTTAAATACATGGTTACTGTTTTAAGCCACTGAGGTTTGAGGTGTATTTTCACACAGCAATAGTTAACTAATACACTACGTTCCCTGAGGGCAAGAGCAGTATCTGTCTTGTTCAATTCTGAGTCCACAGTATTAAGAACAGTGCCTGCAACATGGTAGTGTTTAATAGTGAATTAATGAACAAAATCAGTGGAATCATTGTGGGTTGGTGCTAGGTGGGACCTATCACCAGAAGTCAGATCTCTGCCACTACCCCTCTGTCCTTGTCATCTCACCCCATGACCTATTTCACAGCCCTCATGCTAACTTCTATTACTACCCTCCAGGAATGCAGTGGAGGAGCACAGGCTTCTGTCTTACCTCACTCTTTCAGTCCCAGCTGGCTTTCTGGACTGGTGCCACCTAGCCCATTTCCCCATGCTTGTTTCGCAACAACAGCCTGATGCCCTGAATGAACATTTTGTACTTTCTGGGTCATACAGTTTTTGTGTATTCACACGAGCTATTTGTTCTGCTCTGGAAAGCTAAGGACCTTTTCCTCTTTTGAAACAGACAAGGAATTAAGTTAAGCAAGAAGGGGTCGAATGCAAAGGGTCACTTTCAGAGACTGGCTCTGTCATTGATGATGTTCGTTATAACAATTAGGGTCCGAACAAAGGCTTCTCTTTGCCAAAATACATCTGAAGTCCAAAGACATCACAGGGCTCTGATGCACACAAAACAACATTAAAAGACTCAGTGGGGTAGCAGTGGGAGTCGGATGAACTGGAGGTCAGATCTTTGTAGCTAAGCTGGCCTGAATTCCATTCCTGGGTTTTACCTTTTATTACCTTTTGCTTGTGAATTAAACAGGTTACTTTACTTTCCTGAAATCGTTTCCTAGTCTGAAAAGTAGAACAAACCTGCTGAGGTGGAGTATATGACTGGTCAAAAGTCCACTGTTCCTCTCTGGGGTGCCTCTCCTTGTGGTGCTCCTCCCTGTGGGATGATTATGTACAACCACCTTCATGAATTCAGGAATGGCCGTGTGATTGGCTTTGATCAATAAAATGAGAGCAAAAGTTCCACGAGCCACTTCTAAGTGCTTGCAAGCTGGCAAGTAGTGCAACATGTTTCTTCTCTGCCATGAGACTACCCGTGTTCTAAATAAGGGTCTTTCACCCTATGTCCAGTGTGACAAAGACACGAAGCAGAGTCACAGCTTATTCAAGATGAACATATGATGGGAGAAATAAACCTATTTTGTTATAAACTAAAATTTCAGAATTACTACTGCAGCATAACTTACCCTATGCTGTCAGATACGCACATTGTATTTCTTGTGAAAACATGAGATCAAAGTAACATGATAATCAATTACAGTAGTAATGCTGTATGGTTATTTCAGAGAAGCATCTGGTTATTCTGTTATGCAATTTGGAGAACTTATTTCTAGACCTTTTTTTTTTCCCCAGGCAATTTGATCTTTTCCTCAGTGTGACCACAGAACAAGATATTCTTCCTGCTGACTACAGGATAAGATTCTTCGGTATGGCTGCTATGTTGTAAAAACCCCAGGCTGCCATTCACTTGTAGTTTAGGTGAATGGTGCCCTCAAGTTGGACCATGTAGAGTAAGTTTGTCCACAAGCGACCCAGGATGGCTTTGAATGCGGCCCAACATAAATTCGGAAACTTTCTTAAAACATGAGATTTTTCTTTTTCTTTCTTTCTTTTTTTTTTTTTTTTTTTTTTTTTAGCTCATCAGCTGTCATTAGTGTTAGTATATTTTATGCATGGCCAAAGACAGTTTTTCTTCTTCCAACATGGCCTGGGGAAGTCAAAAGATTGGACACCCCGATGTAGGGTCTGCACAGCCATATGTAAGGGCATGTTCCTTAGGTGGACATATGGTAATTTTTGTGATCTGAAATCTATTCACCTTTTGAATTACATCTCTTAGTACTTCTCCTGCCAAAGTACTGAACTATTACTTCCCTAAATAGGCCAGCTCCTTCAGCATCTTCATGTCTTTATAGAAGCTAGTTTTTCTGCAAGAAATGATTAATTATACCTGGCACACTCCTATTCATCCTATAAAGGCCAGCTTAAATATTAACTCTCCAATGACATTTTTCTTGACTCTTGGTTAGTTGCTTCTTCCTCCATTCCCTGATAATTTAAAATATTTTATTTCCTATTTCCATATAGTCTCCCAATTAAAATGAGCTTTTCAGAGATGACTGTGTCTTGTTCACACACATTCAGTACCTGTTTCATGCCTAGCAGGTGCTCAGGAAATGTTTGTTGGACATATAGTGGGGGTGAGGGGTAGGGGAGAGCAAGCAGCCAAGTGACATAATGCTCCAGTGAGCCATAAATTTTCTGTAGCCATGCAGAAAGCCCTATACCTCTATATTCCTTAATTTCACATTCTGGAAAAGGTGGGTTTTAAATATTGGTTACTAAGGTCACTCCTACTTTCAAAAATCTGACTTGTAGAGAGATCTTCTGAAATGGTAAGTTAAGGAGCTCCAAAAATCCATTCCATAAAGGCACTGAGAACATGAGCAAAAATAATCAAAATCAACATTCCAGAATGCTGAAAATTAAACGAAGTCACACAACAACCTAAGCATTTGTTTTAAAAAAAGAAAAGCTGCTCTCAGCAAGAACAGGGAGCTCTGTTTTAACTTGCCGTATGCCAGTTCTCCTCTCCCCAGCTCTCAAGTATCCTTAAAAGCAACAGTCTCACAATTTTGGTACCTGTGAATAACAATGATCAAGCAGCCACTGGAGGGAGCAGAATGGGTTTAGAGCACCCCAAAGGCCCCCATTCCCAGAAAGTTATCATTATATGACCTCTCTGGCAGTTCCTTGAAAAGCCCCATTCTCAGAACTTGTCTTTATTTTACCTTACTAAACACTCATTCTGTGCGAACCACACTACAGGACATTTGTTAAAAAAAAAAAAAAAAAAATCAGTGACAATTGTGCAACATTACAGTAAGCCAAGGTAGCAATACAAGTTGGAGCTAACAGAGCATTAAAAGGATACACTGGGAATAGAGATGCCCACCGGGGCTTCTAACACTCTAACATATGCCTAGGAATCTAGAAGACCATGCACACGTGAGGGCTACATGCCTGCCCAGGCAAAGGCCTGGAAAGACCCTAATCTCTCATCTCTGACTGACTGTGGGGGTCTGTGTAAGCAAGAAACTAAGGTTACGATAGAATTGTAAACTACCTGCTGGTGTGTTAAAGGTATAACCCAAAACACACGTAGAGCCCTTTGGGAAAGGCTGAGAGACTTATTTCAAAACATTTAAGGAAATCTCTGGCCAAAATTAGCTGAACACTTTGCTTAAAAAGCACAGAATTCAGTGGCTGCACATAATGAAGAATGGAATTTTTACAGAATTAGTTCAAGTCTCTAAACAAAAGGCAACAACAGGAACAATAATAAACCATGGGGTGGGGTCTGATTTCCAGAGTTTCCAAATATTATTTACAATGCCAAATTTCCAATAAAAAATTATGAATCATGTGAAGAAACAGAAAACAATGGCTCATAGACAGGATGAAAAGAAGTTACTGGAAACAGTCCCTAAAGAAGCCCAGGCATTGGATTTACTAGACAAAAGCTTTACGTATGTTCAATGAGCCTGAAGAATTAATTAGCTAAAGAATTAAGTTAAATATGAGAATGATTTTCCACTGAATAGAGTATCACAATAAGGAGTTAGAAATAAAAAACAGCAACTAACTAGAAATTCTAGATTTGAAAAGTACAGTAAGTACAAGATATCACAATAAGGAGCTAGAAATAATTTTTAAAAACTAACTAGAAATTCTATATTTGGAAAGTACACTAACTGAAATAAAAAATTCACTAGAGGAACTCAGCAGCACATTTGAGATACACTTGAAGATAAATCAATGAGATGATCTATTCTGAGGAACAGAATCAAAAGAGAATGAAGAAAAATGGGCAGAGACTTGGAGACATGTGGGACACCAAGTATAAACAGGTGCATAATGAGAGTACCAGAGAAAAGGATAGAAAGGGGAAGAAAGTATGTTTCAAGAAATAATAGCCAAAAATTTCCCAAGTTTAATGAAAAGCATTAGTCTGCAGATCCAAACTCAACTGCAAATAGAATAAATTTGAAGAAGTCCACACCTAGATCCACAATTGACCATCTTTGATAGTCAAGCTGTCAAAAGCCAAAGACAATGAGAGAAGCTTGAAAGTTCCATATCCCCTGGAACTTCAGAGGAATGTGAATTGTGTACATTCAAGCTAGATATCTAGAACAAAGCTGTATCCCACCTAATTATATAGGAATCTGGGAAGCACAGTTTTGGTTTTCTCTTTTTTTCCTGGATAATAATGTAACAACCTAAAATATGGGATTCTATCACTAAAGTAAGAGGGGTAGAATGGATATTCAGGAATAAATAGCAGTCTCTAAAATTATATTACCCAGGAATGTCTTGGTTTTTTTTTTTTTTTAAACAGTCTCACTCTGTCATCCAGGCTGGAGTGCAGTGGCATAATCTCAGCTCACTGCAACCTCTGCCTCCCAAGTTCAGGTGATTCTTGTGCCTCAGCCTCCCAAGTAGCTGGGACTACAGGCGTGCGCCACCGCACCTGGCTAATTTTTGTATTTTTAGTAGAGATGAGGTTTTGCCATGTTGGTTAGGCTGGTCTCGAACTCCTGACCTCAAGTGACCTGCCTGCCTCGGCCTCCCAAAGTGCTGGAATTACAGGTGTAGCCACCACGCCCGGCCCCAGAAATGTTTTGATTCCATGTTAATGCAAGATGTCTAGGTTCCAGAGGTGAAATTGGAGACATAAAAAGATATATTCCCAAATCATTTAATGTATCTTTTCATTCCCCCCCAAAAAAAGGAAAAACAAAATTAGAAAAATGCAATTACTTTTTCTTTACCAACCTAAATATTTTCAGTCCTCTATTTAATGCAGCAAATAAACATGCATTTCTGCCCACTAAAAACCCATCAAAATCAACAGACACAGAAGAATAAAGTTTATTTACTTAAATCATTTCACAACTATTATATTGATAATGGACAATCATTTATTTAAAATAATATCCTAAATACTTACAAAAATAAATCAAATATTGGTTCTATTTTTCAAGTGTCAAAGTCTTTGCCATAGAAAATAGAAAGGACCTTTTATAAACTAAACATTACATTTGTGCTACATCATTTAATAACTCCACACTATTTTCTTTCATGGTTTGTGCTTTACAAATTTCCAAACTACTTCTTCACAATGTACAGGTGCACAATAAGAATGTATGCATACATTCATATACACACATTTTTACATAGGAATGTTTTTCATTAAATACACATTTAGAGAACCTAACACAGACACTACTGTGGCCTAAAAGTCACCCCCAAGTCCCATGGTCAGATGTGCCCCTAGAAAGAAATCGGTATAGATGTGAAAACATTATCTAACATTCAAATTAGCACTCTAATTATCAGAAATGATGACATAATGAGGAATACTCACTTTAATATTTCTAAAAAAGACATCATTAATCTATACTAAATCATTTGACAGCCTTATTCATTGAAAAAATAAACTTCAAATTTTTTTCAATACATAAGTTAATCTCAACATAGACATCAATGCCATATGTACACACCCTTAGCCTTAAAAAGAAAAGGAATTTTAATGTTAAAGCAAGTGCTCAACATTGAAGATCATTTTCAAATTGGTCTGTGGTTTTACTTTATAATCACTAGGACATTTAATTCCTTATCAAATACACAAATGCTGAATATCTCTTTATTGGTAGATGTACTCAAGCCTCCCTTACAACACAGATGTGTATAAATCATGGCTCATGATGAAATGTTTATAATGCTTTACCACCCACAGGGTGTCAACTCACTACATTAATCAGATGTGGAAAAGAATCTCACTTCTGATCAGTTCCTGAATTTCTATATAATTAATCACAATAATACAGAACTTTAAATTACATTAGTCTTATATAAATACTTACATATCAAACATTTTAAATTCTACTTATCAACTAGAAAAGTGATAAATCAGAAAATTTGCTTTTCCTCTATTAAGAAAAATGAATCTAGCCTTATGTCCTTATCCAGAAATTGCATGATTTAGAAATTCCAAGTATAATGATCTGATCTGTGAAAACACTAATTTATTAAAGTTAATGTTTTACAATAAATTCCATTAAAACGGAGCTTGAAGGGTTTGTAAAATCTCAATCATAAGCAAGTAGAAACACCAAAGGGGCAGATGTCTTCACTGACTAAAATATGTCAAAATGCCATAATATTTAGAAAACGTTAAATACCATGCTAAAATATTTTCAAAGGCTTATTTTATTTTACCAGAAGTTCACAGGCAAGCAGATACTACAATAATATATGAAAATGAAACTCAACAATATAACTGTATCAAAATCTAGGAGGTAGTCAACAGAAGTAACCCTGATAGAACAAAATATCCTGACAGGTGCTCCCTAATCTCGGAGATGCAAATGCAGTATGAAATTCTTGTATTTTCAGTAAAAAGTTACCAGGCAAAAATCTGAAAACCAGATATCTAAAAAATAATAACACTGTAAATGGAACAATACTCACACTGTATTTGCAAAGAAAGGCTATGAATAAAATTTAGACCACAGCTCTACAGCATGCAAGCCAAATCTGGCCTACCACCTGTCTTTGTAAATAAAGTTTTACTGAAACACAACCATGCCCATTTTGTTTATATATTGTATATGGCTGCTTTAACTCTATAATGGCAGAGTTGAGTACCTGCAACAAAGCTCATGTAGTCCACAAAGCCTAAGACATTTACTAAAATATTTGCTCTTTGTCCATTCACAGAAAGTTTGCTGATCCCACTCTAGACACACTGCTGAGAGGTATGTACGCTGAACAGCACTGAAATGATTAACTACGGTTGTCACAGCATAAGGTATTCAACTGTATGGAATGTAAGGTGCTAATTATGTCACAATTCAGTTCCTTTTTATATCCGAAATAGTCCTAATATTTTTCTTCTTTTTGTGGTCTAACATCTAATATCAAATAGTATTTCCAAGTTACTTTAAAAAGACTTACTATGGTGCTATCCACTAGGACTTTCTGCAATGATGGAAATATTCTATAGCTGCCCTGTCCAGTGTGGTACCCACTAGCCACATGTGGCTATTGAACATCTGAAATGTGGCTGGTGCAACCAAGAAACTGAGTTTATGATTAATTAAATTTAAATCGTCATATATGGCTCATGGCTATGATATAGGACAGCACATATTTAACACAACTAAAATTCTTAAGTGCTAACTTTTAAAAATGACCCCAAAAGTTCAAAAGTAACGCCTTTGAAAATAAGAGCTTTGAGCAGAAACAAACTGAATACCACAAACTGAGCCCAAGATAAACTCCTTAATAAGTAAACAAAATCAAACTGATCCCATCTTGTTTCATCACTGCAACATCCCTTTTCAATGAAGCAAAATTATTACATGATACAATTTTTCAGCAGAAGCTAAATATAATTTTATGCTTAAAAGCAGTAACTGAAATCTTCATTAATTACCTTAAAAAGTATATAGACATTTCACAAAAAGTATATATATATTTTGCTTGCTTTCCATCAGAAAGTTGCCTATTACAAATGTCAGTTTATTTCTTATGCTTAACATTTTAAACATGATGTCCAGAAGCCCTTATTTGCCATAGGTACAAATTAGAACTATGAGATTTTCAGAATATGTAAAATTTCCAATTAATCAATTTTATTATTCCAAAGTCATTCTAATTGTCAAATCTTCCAAATGTTATATCTTCCATGACATGACAAGGTAGAGGTACACATTCAATGGAAGAATTAGGGGACAGAAGTAAAGCCTTGTATATACTAACTGAAATCACCCTTGCATAGTTCTCCATGTGCCTGCCTCGACTGTTTTTATATAAATCAACAAAAAACAAAAAAAATTAAACAAATCTAGATAATGTTTTAAGATTAAGTATTACTGAATAACTATTGAAAATTAATTAAGTTACTAGTACAACTGAAAACATTTAACTAAACTACACAAGGCCAATTTGAAATTATAATACACTCAAAAGACAAATGTTTGTTTGAAATGTGTGTATAATTACATCCCCAATTATTCAAATGTGCTCCCGCAGAGAGATGGCTAATTATATACTTTGTTTTTGAAGTCAACTGGCAAAATTAATTTGATGCATGTTGATTTTAAAATACCTGATATCCAGCATCATAAACCTTCTTTATCAATCTGGTACTTAGTTGAAAGGTACAAAATATTTTAAGGACACTTCTATTTTATGTTTTTTTTTTTTTTTTTTTTTTAGTTTAATCAGATGTTGTAGCAGGGACTTTAACAGAGAGATTTCTTCTGGTGTTGGTGATGTGCCGTTGCTGTGCTAAGAAAGACCGTGCAGGAGTACATGCATTAGTGTCATTGCAGGCACCACCGCCGCTCACAAGTCTAGATTCCATCCCCAGTTTCTGGAATGCTAGACTCTGAAAAATAAAAAAAAAACATATATTTAACATGACTAAACAGTTTGCCAAGTGCTTCTCACAAAGGCATTTAATCCTTAAAACCAACCTATAAAGCTAAGGCTTTCCTCATTTTTATAGAAAATAAGGGCTCAGAAGCTGATTAATCTGTGAAATGGTAATGCTAGTAAGAAGGCACAAAATCCAGTTTCTCTAATCCACTAAATTTAAAATTATTTAAAATAGTAACTTAAAATAATGGCCTGGAATTAGACTTAATTATAACAAATTTGTGTGTTTGGGCCATCCTTCTATCACCTATGAGCAGACATGTCACAATAGAACAGCTTAGATCAAAGTTTCTTGAAGGGTGGTCCCTGGATTAACAAGATCAGCATCCCTGGGAATTTGTTAAAAATACAAATTTAGGGGCCTTACCCAGACCAGACCTACTGAATCAGAAGTTCTGCCAGTGCGTCTAGCAATTTGTGTTTTAACAAGTCTTCTGAGGCATGTTAATGTTTGAGAACCACCAGTATAGTTTAAATTTACTATAGTCTATCTCGATATTGATACCTGATAAATTATCATATATTGGCTGTTGAGTTTCTTATAAGGGAAGTCATTACTCTCCCACTAGACCACATAACACAGTTTTACTGAGCTTAGCATCACTAGTAACTAGTACAGTACATGGATATTAGATGCTCAACAAATATAGGTTAAAAAATGAATCAATCATGGACAACTTGGCTACAATATCTTCACTGATGTATGTATTAAGAGGTCATGGAAGAACAAATAAATAATACATAGTCACTGATCTCAACTAGGGTGACTGACTCATGAGACAAAGTTCTGAGAATACCTCACATGTAATTTCCTTCAGGGCCCTTTAAGCCACATTTTACCCAACAGAAGAAAGGAAAGAGCTCAGATGAAAAGCATGGTGTCATGAAAGCATGAGCCATGTTTCAGGAAGAATAGCTAGTGCTTTCTGGTGGAGCACAACATTCACACGTGGGAAGTTAATAAGTGATATGGCTTTGTATAAATAAGAAGAGATAAAAGTGGATAATAGCGTATCTGACTGACTAGAATAATACAAAAGAACCCCATACATCATGAAATGCTACTCTTGAAAATATCCCACTGATACTACCAATGACAAAATAAAACACATTTCAAACTATGCTATCTTCTCCTTGGTAGGACAAAGAGACAATGATGAGGAGTGACCCCTGGATAGAAAAAATAAAGTAACAAATACAGTAAAGGACCCACTGAGGCTTTAGAGGATGTTCAAATAAATACTGAGGACTAGAAGCATTTAATTTTGCATTACACAGATCTTCCTATTTCTTCAGAAATCTTTTATGGGCAAAAATTGAATGTTTCAGCTCAAATAAGGCAAATTAAAAGAGGTTTAAGAATTATTACAACTGTGCTTCATATGTATCAGCTAAACGCTGATGAGTCACAAAATCAATTTAGTGGATTAGAATCAACATTAAAAAAGAATATGACAAAATATCTGAGTGCAATACACAGGGTAACTTTTGTTTCAGTCATACACATACACATGCTATGTCTTGGTTTATGGTATAAAATAAAATATATTTTCTTATGTTGTACTTGGTCAAAAAAGTTTGCTAAACACTGTTCTCATCCAATCATTTGCTGAACTTCAGCTCACCTTATTATACCAGGCAGAAACAATGAGTTTTTCTTCATAATCACGAAATTTTGCTACTTTGCATTCACTCTGAAAAAAGATACGAGGACAATTAAAATCCCAGAAATTATCCCAAATTACTAAAGACAGAATAATTTCTTCACTATGCTCATTATTGAGTGAATCTAAAGATTGCACTTGTGAGACACACAATGTAGTCAAATGTAAACTGAATCAAGCACAAATGCATGCACAACACCGTTAGGAAGG
Organism: Mandrillus leucophaeus; assembly: GCF_000951045.1. Taxonomy (NCBI): domain Eukaryota; kingdom Metazoa; phylum Chordata; class Mammalia; order Primates; family Cercopithecidae; genus Mandrillus; species Mandrillus leucophaeus. The sequence continues at coordinate 9,701,587 of NW_012101365.1, read as the reverse complement.
AATAAGATTTGTGACTAATAAACTTTTATTTCAAGAAATTTACTGGTAGAAGAGAGTGATTTAAACATAAATATACACAACTGGTGATCTTAAGGCTACTGCCCCCCATATCTAGAGAAAAAAGTAACAACTGGCCTAGGTAAACAAAACAGAGCTGCACCTGTGGAGGAGTCAAAACTAAGGAGAAAGAGGACATAGTCAAAAATACCTGGAAAAAATCTTTTTAAGTTGCTATAAAGTTTAATACAAATTTTTCTCTCTTAATTGTTGGTGGCCTGTGTACTAGATTCCATAGCCATATTTATGTGCCATCACAGAGACTGACATACTTTTCTTGAGTACCAGAAATAGTTTGGTTTATATAAATACTATTATCTTGATACATAGGATGTTCATGATACAAAAAGTATATAAGAACCAAGCTCAAAAGAGAGGTGATGCTCTTCTTCAGACTCACACCCAGTCCAGGCACAGAATTCCCAAGAGGGATGGCAGATAGAACAGTCTCTGCTATTTACATTACATTTCTTCTTTTTACTTTTTGCAGTGTGTGTCTAGATGAATACACACAAATTAAACGCCCAAGTGCTGTGACTTAACCTAAGCTTTTCCTCAGAGTCTTACAGTTACAGGGACTATTTTCTCATTATATCTGTTGGGGATGTACATTTCAAACATCAACAATAGTGTATATTTTCACTGACTTTCACTGGGACATAAACAGAGCAACTTAGATTTCAGCAATTATCCAATCCCAGTCTCATCATTTTATAGATAAGAAGATGGCGAGCCAGAGAGGAGAAGCAACAATTTTAAGACAAGAAGTTACTAATAATGCTGCAACTCTGGCCTTTGAGTTATGTAATATTTAATGTTAGGGTACAGAGATAAAAGATACAGTCTTTGCCCTCAAGACATGTACACATATACCAAAAAGAAAACCAATGCTGTTGTGGAATAAATTCATGAGTTCAAAGTACATGGACTCACTGTGGAGAGTTAGACAGTATTAAACTTCCCCTAAAGAATACATGAAAAGTTTAATAAAGAAAGAGATATTTGACTTAGAACTTGAAGAATTAATAGCATTTCTTCAGACAGATCTCCTTACTCAGTGCTTTTGAGAACACACAACATAGCCTGGACAAGCATTGATAGCAAGGGCATATCAAGTTGGTGTTGTACTACGGATGTAGGAAGAATGGTGTTGTACTATGGATGTACGGAGGAGGGGATGTTAAAGTCTTTAAGTCTTTAAATAAAAATATTTCTACCACAGTTCATACCTACTTGCTCAAATACCAAGAAAAAGGTACATAAATAGAGTGCATTTCTTTGAAATATAACATTCCTAGATGATTTAAAAAGAAACTGAATACAGCTGGGTGTGGTGGCTCATGTCTGTAATCCCAGCACTTTGGGAAGCTGAGGAGAGTGGATCACTTGAGGTCAGGAGTTCCAGACCAGCCTGGCCAACATGGCAAAACCCCATCTACTAAAAATATAAAAATTATCTGGGTGTGGTGGCATGCACCTGTAATCCCAGCTACTAGGGAGGCTGAGGCACGAAAATTGCTTGAACCTGGGAGGCAGAGGCTGCAGTGAGCCGAGATTATGCCACTGCACCCCAGCCTGGGCGACAGAGCAAGACTCCATATCAAAAGAAAAAAAAAAAAAGAAACTGAATACCATTTATGAGAATTTCAAGGCCAGTATGTAGAATTCCACATGGCTCTGCAATTATGCATATGTTATTGAAAGGTAGTATATATTTACTTCAAGAATAGCATCAAATCTCACTACAGTATTAAATATAGTAGTTTTGTTAAACACTTTGCAAAGGAAACCAGAACGTGCTCAATTATAAATCTAAGAATACATAATTCCATAGTGACATACTTACCTAAGTATCATAAAAATAATATAACCACTAACACTAAAATATCTTTAAAATTTAGACTCAGCTAATTAATGAGAGCATGCCATTACTAATATAATTTTGCATGATTAATAACTAAGATTGCCACTTTAGTTCAGGAGTTCACTAGGATTCTGTGAGTACTTCCTTCTGCCAGAAATTCCACTACTAATAAGTTTGTTTAGGTTCAGGTGAGAAACGGCTGAAGGTAAGAAAAATGTGGTTGACTGAGTCAGCACAGTATCTTTTTTAGACAGTAAAGGTCAGGTTTTTATCCCCCAAATGAAATCATATTTGCATAATTTAAAAAGAAACATTACAGCAGGACTCTATTAGAAAGTCAGGGATATCCATATAATGCCCGTTATTGACAAGGAGAGCTACAACGCTGCATATAAACAGGGTATATGAGCTACACACAGACCATCTACTGGGTGGCCAATGAGATGCTTTGTAATAAACACCCTGGATGCTAAAACATGACATTTTTAACTTCTTGTAAAACGTCATCATTAATGGCAAATATGACAACAGTTAATTACCAGGATTCTATAAAATAATTAAGAGATGAGTAAATATAAAAGTTTTACCTCCAGAATCTCAATTCTTCTCTCTTTCTCTGCCAACTGCTTTCTTAGTAGCATTATTTCAGCTGATGCTGGATTTAACTTGGGATCTAAAGTTTTTATTACCTATTTAAAGAAAACAATTTTATGCTCACTTTATATTTTAAAGTATTAAAACATATAGAACATATCTTACAAAAACTGTGTAAGTAAGGTGGAAAATAATCCACAAATTCATCCAAGAGCTAACTGTAGCTTGTTTTACAATCCTAACTGGGATAACAAAAATAACTCATTCTATATACAAGAAACAGTATAAATAAACAAGAAAAATATAAATGTCCCCATTCCAAAATCAAATTTCCCTTCTCCAAAGCTCAGTACATGGAAATAGTTATTTAGCCTTTTCAATACTCAAACTTTAGAAATTAAAGTCTTGAAATAACCCTTTCTATATTTATTTGACTTGAGAATTTTTTAAAAAATCAAAATGAATTCAATAACTCTAAGGAAACTTACTGATTTTATAAAGTAAGAATAACACACACAGAAGAAATTCTTAACAATAATCTTTTTTACTATTATTATCTAGTCAAGTGTAATTCAATATATAAGATCAATATAATAAATGCTGGTGATTTTATTTGCAAAAGGTAGGGTGCTGAATCGCATTTATGTTATTACTAAAAATTGAGTAAAAAGATATGTTTAACCAGAATGTAGTAAAGAGATTCGGCTAAACTATGAAGATACCATTCTGTTAGAAAACCAATTCAGAAATGTCAAGAATATATTTCCAGCGAAACCATAAATTTCAAACAGGGACATCGGCATGATGTAGTTATAAAACTATTAAAAATATTTAAAATTATTTAATGAGTTAGGACAATTTCATCTATATTTATAGAGGTAAAAGAAGACTGGATGGTAAAATACCAAAATATTATTGTGGCTCCTTCTTTCATCCAAAAATCATTTACTGAGTGACAACTATGCCGCAGATGAGGATTCAGCAATTTATGGGAGACATGGTGGCCGCCCTCATGGAATGCACACCATAAAAGCAGAATACATTGAATAATTTATATGAATTTAATTACAAAAAGAAAATCATAGTTTATTATCTCTAAGTGATAAATGGTTGTGATTTGTATATTTTCTGAATTTTCTACAATGGACATATGTTATTACTTTAACCAGTATCTTAACCAGTATTTAAACCTCTTGCCCCAAATAAGGTAATGGGAAAAAAAATCACATTTATGAAAGCAAGCAATTGTCTTTTAAATGATATTATTCAATGGTGGCAAGAATATGGTATTCATTGTCATGGTTTTAATTAATTATAGTCCTTTTAAAATGTCATTTAGAAATACATATCAAGCATCTTATGGTCTTATCCTATGACTCAGTACTTCCATTTCTAGGAAATAAAGTTAAGATAATAAACCAAAATAAAGAGAAAGTTTTTCTGTATAATTATGTTGACTATAGTCTTATTTATAGGAGCAAAAAAGGAAAAGGGAATGAATACAGATTATTTCCAATAGTAGGATAATGCTTAAGTAAACTATGTTATATCCCACACAACTAAGTATTATGTAGGCATTATTTCACTTTTGCAAAGTCTGTTCCATAAATGTGGTGTGGTCACATGCCTGCACTCCAAAGTGGGAGTGAAAGTGATTGATGCTGTTTTCAGGCCTCGCCCATTACATATCTCCTATGCAATCTAGGCTGTCTTTCTTCTGTACTAGTTGGACAAGGTCAAGTGAACCTGGGGTCCCTATGCTGAAGAAGGCAGAATCTCTGTCAGCTTAGGACTCTGAATGACTACATGGAGAAGTGGTGCCCTTTCCCCATTTATGGTTGGACTCAATGTGACTATGAAGTAAACCTCTACCTTGTTAAACCTTGAGTCTGATGAACATTTGAAAAGTGTTTAACTGCCTAATCTAAAACTAAATGATACAACAATTTCAAATATGTTTAAAACGCTAAATTTTTACAAAAGATAAAATGTTCATATTGCTGTTTCTAGAAAAACTGTATTCTTAGAAAATCTGCAAAGATTCTAGCAAATAAGAATCCTGGGCTGAAGGCGGCGCCCAAGATGGCTGAATAGGAACAGCTCCAGCCTCCAGCTTCCAGCGTGAGTGACACAGAAGATGGGTGATTTCTGCATTTTCAACTGAGGTACTGGGTTCATCTCACTGGGGCATGTCAGACAGTTGGCGCTGGTCCGCGGGTGCAGCCTGACCAGCGAGAGCTGAAGCAGGGCAAGGAATCACCTCACCTGGGAAGCACAAGGCGGAAGGGAATTCCTTTTCCTAGCCAAAGGAAAGTGAGACACACAACACCTGGAAAATCGGGTAACTCCCACTCTAATACTGCACTTTACCAAGGGTCTTAGCAAATGGTACACCAGAAGACTACATCCCACACCTGGCCCAGAGGGTCCCACGCCCACGGAGCCTCCCTCATTGCTAGCATAGCAGTCTGAGATCTAACTGCAAGGCAGCAGCAATGCGGCAGCAAGGCTGGGGGAGGGGCACTCGCCATTGCTGAGGCTTAAGTAGGTAAACAAAGCCACTGGGAAGCTCGAATGGGGTGGAGTCCACCACAGCTCAAGGAGGCCAGCCCGCCTCTGTAGACTCCTCCTCTGGGGACAGGGAATAGCTAAACAAAAAGCAGCAGAAACCTCGGCAGAGGTAAATGCCCCTGTCTGACAGCTTTGAAGAGAGCAGCAGATCTCCTAGCATGGAGGTTGAGATCTGAGAACGGACAGACTGCCTGCTCAAGTGGGTCCCTGACCCCCGAGTCGCCTAACTAGGAAACATCCCCCACTAGGTGCAGACCAACACCTCACATGGCGGGGTACACCCCTGAGACGAAGCTTCCAGGGCAAGAATCAGATAGCAACACTCGTTGTTCAGCAATATTCTATCTTCTGCAGCCTCCACTGCTGATACCCAGGCAAACAGGGTCTGGAGTGGAACTCAAGCAACTCCAACAGACCTACAGCTGAGGGTCCTGACTGACAGAAGGAAAACTAACAAACAGAAAGGTCACCCACGCCAAAACCTCATCAGTACATCACCATCATCAAAGACCAAAGGCAGATAAAACTACAAAGATGGGGAAAAAGCAGTGCAGAAAAGCTGGAAATTCAAAAAATCAGAGCGCATCTCCCCCTTCAAAGGAAAGCAGCTCATTGCCAGCAACGGAACAAAGCTGGACAGAGAATGACTTTGACGAGTTAAGAGAAGAAGGCTTCAGTCGATCAAACTTCCCAGAACTAAAGGAGGAACTACGTAACCAGCACAAAGAAACTAAAAACCTTGAAAAAAGAATGGATGAATGGATAACTAGAATAATCAATGCAGAGAAGACCTTAAAAGAACTGACAGAGATGAAAACCATAACACGAGAACTACGTGACAAATGCACAAGCTTCAATAACTGACTCAAACAACTGGAAGAGTATCAGCGATTGAAGATCAAATGAATGAAACGAAGCAAGAAGAGAAGTGTACAGCAAAAAGAGTAAAAAGAAATGAACAAAGCCTCCAAGAAATATGGGATTATGTAAAAAGACCAAATCTACATCTGATTGGTGTGCCTGAAAGTGACGGGGAAAATGGAACCAAGTTGGAAAACACTCTTCAGGATATCATCCAGGAGAACTTCCCCAACCTAGTAAGGCAGGCCAACATTCAAATTCAGGAAATACAGAGAATGCCACGAAGATACATACCCCTTGAGAAGAGCAACTCCAAGACACATAATTGTCAGATTCA